>NC_027751.1:27336925-27338071 GCF_000695525.1 Brassica oleracea var. oleracea
ATATGAAAATATTTTATATATAAATAAGTTTTGAATTTATAATACAACAACCGGAAAAAAAAGAACTAGGGGTCGTTCATTGCCCCATTCCGGATTTGTGGCCGCAATAACGTCCAAGAAGCCCTCGACTCCACCCGTACGAGATTTTGTCGCGGTTAACTCGTTATGCAGCTGAGCGGACTCTCTACGCAGCTCCGTGACTTCATCATCCCGTCGCTGACCATAAGACGATGTCGCTCTCGGAACATCGTTGACGGAACCAATCCCCAACGTCCGTCCTTTTTTTTTAGGGACAACCTTAAAAACAAAAAATAAATATTGTAAGTAAATATTTAAAGTTAAATTAAATGAATAATAAAAAATTGAAAATTTACAAAATTTATCTCCTCGTAAATCTTATCCACTTCAAGTGTGGATAAGGTGACGGGTAATCCGTCGGTAGACTGTTGTGTCAGCTGGGTCTAGCGGTCTTCAACCCGAGCAACTACGTCGTTGTAGATTTGCTCGGACTTGCCATCTACAAATACGCCCGCCTTGTTCTTGTGGGTCCTCTCGTAAAGTTCCATAAGAGACGGGAGATGTCTCGTCTCTTTGGCCTAAAAAACATTTAAGAGAGTTAGAATAAAAATATATATATTAAAAAATTTATTTAATAAAATATTTAATTACCATTTCCATACGGACACCGGCGTGGGGTTTTTGGCCCATAGTGTGAAGCATCGGCCCGTTCCCGTGCTCATCGACCGTGTTACAGGAGTTAGAGCAAGACTCGGCAATTTTAATGGAATCAGGAAGGCGGCAATAACGGATGAGGCCATCCCACACATCCGTGGTGAGTTCAGCGGGTTTGCCACGCTCATACCCCTTCACGATCCAGTCACCCTTCCAGTTGGAGACCGTGTCCAACAAGCGAACTTTCGGATATGGCATGGAGAAGTAACATTTGATCGTAAACCGCTTTCTTCACCCTCTCAGTGACCCCCAAGACCCAATGATATTTTTGTTGTGGAAAAAATTAAATAAATAATTAGTTTTTTTAAAAGAAACATATATAAATCATGAAAAAATTAAAGTATATATAATTAATTAATAGAAACTTACAGCGTAAATTTTGAACCACGTCTTTCTGACGTAGTGAGACGTCTT
>NC_027751.1:27338122-27338224 GCF_000695525.1 Brassica oleracea var. oleracea
GATGCAAGACATCCGTCAACCCCAAACCTGAAAAAAAAACAAATTTAAAATATAAACTATTTTTTAATTTTATAAAAGAATTTTAAACGAATTAAAAAAAAA
>NC_027751.1:27338385-27339161 GCF_000695525.1 Brassica oleracea var. oleracea
GGAGGAGGCACAGGAGGAGGCATCGTCGGAGGAGCCATCGGAGGAGGCACAGGAGGAACCGATGGTGCACTAGAAGAAGGCGACCGAGAGACTCTCTGAAAAGGCTAATTCTCGGGGACAGTCTCCGGACCCGAAGAACCGGGAGCTGAAGAAGACGGGTCTAAACGACTACTGGGCTCACCGAACATCTCTCTGTAATGGGGAGTAAGTCTGTTCTTTCGAACCGTCTGGAAAAAAAATTTAAATTTAAAAATTAACATAAAGACATTATCCACCTAATCAACACTAATTAACATAAAACCCGTAAACCTATCTAAATTCCCTATATTAACCACCTAATCTATCCTAAACTAATCAAATTATAGAGGAATTAGAGAGACTTACCATTGCTACGAAATAGAAAAGAAGTCGAGAGGAAGTGGAGAGGAAAGAAAGAGTGAGCGCTCGGGAGTATATATAAGATTATTTATCCTCGTTATTTCCTCGTAAAGTTACGAGGAATTACAAAGGCCCGTGTTTAGCTTTACGAGGAATTACAAAGGCCCATGTTTTATTGTACGAGGAAGTAGCGAGGAATTACAAAGGCCCGCGTTCAAGTTTACGAGTTTTTACGACGATTAAGCTTACGTGGAATTTACGAGTCAACATTTTACGAGGAATTAGCGAGCCCCGCTTTTCTATAAATACCTGCAACTTTCCTTCTCAAACCACACACAAACTCATAAATCACACACAAACTCACAAATCACACCCTATCTCAAATCACACAACTCAGC
>NC_027751.1:27342227-27357487 GCF_000695525.1 Brassica oleracea var. oleracea
TTCCTCCTGATGGTAACTATGTTCATTATGCAAATGATGATCAACCGGTTCTTCCTGAAAATAGCTATTACTACTACTAGCTTCATTCTGATCATAATTATAACCTTCTCCATGTTGAAACCAGATATAGTAATTTGGCGTGAAACCTCTATTTATTAAATGCTTCCAAACATTTTCACTGTTTGCCAATTTCGAATTGTTGCATTTCCGACAAGGACAGAACATCTTACCATTTTCTTGGGCGAGCGGTGTTGAATCTGCTTGATGCATAAATGTCTCCAGCCCCGCAGGGTATTCTTTCGTCAATCTCACGTTAGCATCTCTATGCATATACATCCACTTCCGCAACTCGAAAGTATTCCCGGAGCCAGCCATTTGTTTTCTTTCACGTTTTTTTTTTGTTGGTGTGTTTAAAATGATGTTCAAACGTCCCTATTTATAGAAATTTTTTGAATCTGATAGTTGTAATTTTCCTACGAATTTACGACGAAAATTAGTTAGGTGGCCGAAAAAAAAACGTGTGACAAACAAAGTTGGTGGATTCAAAATTTCGTCGCTAAGTAGACGTAAATTATTTCCTCGTAAAGACCACGCTAAGTTTACGTGGAATGTACGAGGAAATACGATTTCCTCGTAAAAGCCACGTCACTTTACATCGACTTTACGACGAAACTGTTTCATCGTTACTTTACGAGGAAATAACGCTGATTTTATTTTTCCACGTAATTTCCTCGTAAAATCGACGGAAATTAACGAGGAAAAATATTTCTCGTTAATTTTCCTCGTTAAGCTTGTGTTTTCTTGTAGTGTCAGTGTGCCAAAGAGACAAACAAAGCTCAAAGCATTTTATCATATGGAATGGCTGAAGAGATTCCATATCTGGTCCTCGTTATACCCAGTCATATATAGCCATTTTAACTGGTCGCAAAGAGCTACCTTCAACTGGTCCTTATGAACCGGGTTCGGTTATAAGCATATATAATTACATATTTTCCAAAGAAAAACTGTGTACGAAAAGAGAATTGCAAATCACATTAATTAGGTTTGCATTACTATACAATATATGTTTAGATGTCAACTAAGCAACCAGTTGAACTTTGTTACCCGCCCCCAAAAGAGAATGAGGTAACGAATCAATGTAAACCATTAAAATGCTAAGAAACAGAACAAATCAACCTTTCAAAAAGCCAATAATTACCAGACATGAAGGGATGGTGGCTGTCTTATATGCAAAAAAGGTTTAAAATTGGATTTTATTGTTTTGTATGATATATTATAATTGGTTGAAACTTAAGAGCCACGTTCTACACAAAAAAAAAAACTTAAGAGCCATGCACGCAGTATAAGAGCACGTTTATTGTAGGTCTCTTAGGTTGGATCTCTTAACATAATATAAGATACGGTTTCTGATCTTTTAGCTAAAAAAACTAAAAAACGTCTCTTAAATAAGAGATATATTACGCTAAGATACCTAACCTAAGAGACTTGCAATAAACATAGTAACTACTGAAAAATGAAGCTGAGATCAAGCCCATACAAAAAAAGTCAAATTTAAAACGTACGTACAAAAATAATACGTTTTGTTTGTCATCTACAACTCACGCATTCTAACATATTTGAATCAGTGATCTGATACAGTGTCCAGAGCAAGTGATATGCTACGGTATCCGGACCCGGTCCTAGATTTACATATATATTCGCTTAGGACCACAATCGAAAAGGGGGAAAGTGGCTGGTTTTATATTTTTTTCAGAAATATTGGCGATTTGGCTATGTTTTCCTGTAAAATTGGAGGCCTTAAACGGATGCTTGCTTTGCTTGGCCCGTAGGGCATAACTAACGGGGAGGTCTTTAGTGGGTTTCCAACGGGTGGGTTCCATTATTTTTATAAAAACTAGTTCTTAGAGCTGTGAAATAAGGATCGATTTTGGAGTGTTTCTTGCACTGTTCACGGGGTCTACTGACACGTGGCGACCCGCGATTGGTTCACTTTTTAATTATTATTTTTTTAATCAGACAAAATAAAAAAAAATAAAAAATAATAATCAAAAAGACTACCTATGAAACCGTGCCAACTATCTCATGCGTTAAAGATGGTCTTAAGGCTGTCTCGGACCGTTTCTGACACTTCTACCAAAAACTGACAAACTCTTATTAGACACATGGGTGAATTTAGAAACATTTTAAGTTGGAGACACAACGCTAAAAATAAAATGAGAATAAGGCTTTGATGGTAACAGTGGGTTGGGTGGTGCGGACAAGCGGATTAGTTAGTGCGATGCGGTTTAAATGCGGGCAACGTTAGAAAACGCATATGGTGGGACAATTGCGGTTTGTCTAAAAGAAGTGGTTTAAAACAATATGTGAATGGTGACCAATATAATAGATAGTGCGGGACAAATGTTTGAATGGTGATTATAAACTAAAAAGTGCAGGTAAAATATAAAATATTTAACTTGATACTATAAATATATTTTACATATTTTTATAAAATACAAATAAATTACAATCAGAAGATAAATTTATTTTATTGATTTTCCCATAATATATTTGAAATATTATCTCTCATTTACGTTATATGTCATCCATCTATTATCTCAACTGTTTCTACATCATCCAAATCGGTATGAAAATGAGTTTTCCATTGTGTGTTAAATCCTCATGTCTTTGCCATTACTTCAGCAAAATTTGATACTATTTTATTTCATTTTTAAAAATTATAATTGTGCTAGTTGCTTATAAATAAAATTAATTTTAATTCTATTTTTAAATTTTTTAAAAAATAAAATTCTTCATTGCTCAAGGTTTTTATATTTCAAAATTTTCAATTAGCTTAACTAATTTTTAATTTTTAGTAGGTTAAGCGATAATAAGTTTGGAAAAAGAATTGAAAACAGAAAAATATTAATTTAGTTGTTGTTTTGAGGATCTGGATGCAATTTTTGTAAATGCGTGAAATAAGAAGCTTGACATGTATTTTAAGTGAATAACAAATTACTTTGTCTGCAATTATATGTATATTATATGATTTTGATATATGTACAACATCAATATAAATATTTTGAATAAAATGAAAGAAGTAAAATGAAAATATATAGTTAAGAATGTGAATTTGGTATTATTGAAATTGTATAGCTAATATCATATTTTATTTTAAATATTATAATTTCCCTAATTGTTTTTAAATAAAATTAATATAAGTTTGTTATTTAAAAAAAGTCACTATCAAGATGTTATTATTGAATATTTATTATGTAATTTTATAATGATATAACAATCGATTATTTTTAATTAATATACCAAAATTTTAAGTAATTTTGAGAGAGTTTTTCTTAAACATGTGAATTATAAATAAGTTATGAACCAAAAACACATGTAGAAATATTCATCTCCAATGCGGTTATAATTTTATTCGTTTTAGTAGAAACATTAAATTGGTGAAACTGCAGAATACAAAAAAAAAAATCTTAATTTTAAGAAAATTTACGTAAACAATTGAAACAAACCACACCTTGTTACGACAACAAACCACACATTAGCTCTGGGCATTCTATTTTTGGTTCCAGTTGGGTTCTTTGGTTGTTAAGGTTTTGGATCTGTTCAGGCATTTAGAAAATTTGGTTAGGTTTTAATTCGTTTTTTTTTGTTTTTCGTTTCGGTTCAGATAATATAATTAGCAACTAACTAAAATTCGAGATAATCTTAGATCTCATTCAGTTCCGATTGGGTTCCAGTTTTTGGGTTGATTAAAGTTAAAAGTAAGAAAATTTGAGTTTTTTATTAAATATTATATTTTGATTAAATATTAGATAATTCAGATAATTCTAAATATTTTTGGTTATAGTAATTCAGCATTTTTGTGTATTTGTTTTTTTCGGTAGGGAATTTAGGTTTAGAAATAGTATTTTTAAATTATTTGATTATTTTAAAATTAAATATAGTTTTGTTCCGGTTCGTTTATGGTTCTTTAGTTTTAGAGATATAGGATATGTCCGGATAGTTGGTAGGATTCAATGTTTTAAGAGTGACATATATAATAAACACAACATGATACATAAAATATATTTATATTTACAAATTATAAAAAAACAATGACACTAATATAATTTAGCAAGTATTCTATTTAATTTATAAAAATGATATATCTAGAATCCTCGAAAAATGTATTTTTATTGTCAAGAACAAAGATAATTATTTGTAGAACACGTAAGATAAACCAAAAGATGCAAAAAATATTTAAATTGTAGCAAAGCTAATTATTGTGAATAACAAAAATAAAATGCATAGTTAAAAATAATTAATAATCATAAGGAATCACACCTTCAAACCGCACCCTTTTACCTTCTTCTCAGACACAAGTGTAGTTTATCACAAATTTCTCCCGCATCACTTTCTGTTTTTATTTTATTATTATTTTTCTATTAAATGTAATAACAAAAGAAGCTGGGTGAATGGTAGGAGTGAACATTACGTATAAACGGCTTTTATATAGAGAGAGAAAGTAGATCTCCGGCGATCGGCCGGCGCGTGAGCGTGCGTGTCGTCGCCGGAGACCTTCACCCTTCAGCAAAAAGTCCCCGATTGTGTCTCATCTTCAATTCTAACGGCTTCCGCCTTGCCTGAGCTCTGGTCAGTCACCCTATGTGGTGGTTCTGTCACTGGTGTGAAGACGCGGAGGTCTGCATGAGCGGAGTCGTGATGATGTTTGTGTATTCGGTCCTGGGTGGTGGAGGCTAAGTTAGCTCCGCCGCCGCCAGTTTTAGTCGCTGAGAGGCGGAAGTTCCTACAACTTCGTCGTCGTCAGCTCAAGTTCCCGGGAGGTTAAGGCTTCGTCAGTCTTACGTCGCCGGTTTCAGCGTCTCGAGGGTGTTTGTTTGCTCGAGTATGGGCTCTGGTCATGGAGCGGAAGAGGTTTCTCGGTTTGTGAGATTTAGGGTTTGTAGCTTCGCCGTCGGATGAGCTCTCCACAGTGGGATGATGCTCTCCGACAGGGTTTCAGTATGGTGAAGAAGAGATTTGGTTTCGGTGGAGGCTCGAAGGGAATAAGAGCTCCGGCGAAACGAGGTTTTCAGCGGTTGGGTACGGCGGCTTGGTGAAGCGGAGAAGGTTGGGTCGAGGCGGAGCGATGCGTGGCGCACTGACGGTCAGGATCTCGACACGTGTCTCGCTTCAGCCTCCTCGACGCATGCGTTCCAGAGCCGGTCAGTGTTGGGCTCGAGGATGTGGCCTTTGGGCCGGTGTAGCCAATTTGGACTTGGGCTTAGGCTTTTGTTTGTTTTGGTTGGCCGAATAGTAATATGGGCCTTTGTATTTGGGCTTCGGCCGTTGGGCTTGGCCCATTTCCTTTTATTAAATCAAAATTTGGTGGAAAAAAAAAAGAAGTTGGGTGAATGGTGACATTTTTAGACAGCTATATGCTTCTTCTCGTCCTGCTTGAAACATTCAGAGCCTAAATTTTACTAGGGGATTTTTTACTATTCCTCCACTAAACAATCAAGATTTTAATCAAATCAATTTAAATATTTGAGAAGTTGTTTTTCAAAAAACAGTAGGAGATCCGTGACCCAGTAACTTCCGTCTGTCCCTGATTATGCATAATTTTTTTTTGTAACATATACCAACGATTACACACACAAGGCTATTTAACTTATTCTGACTGATGCGTTTAAACATACAACCATTTGTAAAATCAACATATTACCGTCAATTTCGGTAGTGCAACACTAGTTTATAAACATTTTAATCAAAAATATAGTTTTAAGATCAACGAAAAAAGAAGGAGAAAATAAACATTATCAGAATGAATCTGACAGACAATAAAACGAGCATTTAATATACTGATAATTAATGGTTAATTTTGTTGCAACAAAACAGTCATTTGTTTTCTACACCG
This sequence comes from Brassica oleracea var. oleracea, assembly GCF_000695525.1. Classification (NCBI taxonomy): domain Eukaryota; kingdom Viridiplantae; phylum Streptophyta; class Magnoliopsida; order Brassicales; family Brassicaceae; genus Brassica; species Brassica oleracea. Next base: position 27,348,121 of record NC_027751.1, read on the forward strand.
AGAGCATCTAAAAAAAACTCTATATTTGAAGTTCAAACGTGTTCTTCTCCAAAAACAAAACTTCACACGTAATTTCAAAACTATTTGTATTTTATATTATGGTCCTTATATTTGTCATAACTAATTTGAATTCATAAAACTTTTATAAATAACTAGCACATATATAAACATATTACAACAATATTAATTAATTTAAAATATAAAATTTTAAACAAAATAACTTAATTAGTATTAAACTTCAAGCAAATTGGAAAATATTTGAAAATTTTGAAGGTTCCAGATCAAACTTACCTGACTATTAGTGTTGATGTAATATTTAAATATGTGTAATAGTTATGTCTTCATGTAATTTCTTAAAAGTTTTTTTGTTAAGTTTCTTTTGTATATTTTTGTTATCTAAATCTAGTTTTAAATATTTTAAATCTTTTTTTAAAGTTTTATTTAATTTTATGTGTAAACTTAAATTTTGTAAACAAAACTTAAAATATTTATGAGATACAATTTTATATGGATTAAAATAAGAAACAAGAAAATATTTATAAATTATAAATGTGATGTGTAATTGTAGGGACCAAAATACAAATAAAAATATAAAATTTTAAATTTGAAGTTTTGAGTAGTGAAACTTCAAATATAAAATTTCACTCTTCAAAACTTCAAATTTGAAGTTTTGAAGTTCTTTTTTGGAGAGCGAAAAACTTCATATTTGAAGTTATAGAATGTATTTTGGAGATTCTCTGAGCTAGCATAAACTTATAAGTAATTTTTAAAAGCAATGTATCAAAGAAAAATGTACCAAACTCAAATTTATCCGTTTGCGTAACCAGTCGACATAGTATCTAATTTTCATTGCAACCAACCGAGTTTGTGTGGCGTTGGTAGATATGCTTCCATGAAATTAGTCGGTTGGACCTCGGTCCACTCGATAACCCGACTTATAAAAAGTGTACCAAGGAGAAGGAATTGTGCACGAGAAATTATTTATAGGATAATATACTAATATGTGGCTTCCCTAGCTTGAAACTAGAGTTTACGAAATTGGTCCCCCTCATCTTTAACAAGAACTTTTAGTACACCTAGTGTACTAGTTGTTTATGAAACAATATCTATATATATAGTAGATTATTATTACCAAGCATAACCACTTCTTCTCTACTGCATGCAAAACATCAAAAGTTGCAGATAAGTCACAACATGGCTTCTTCTACATCATCCTCGTTACCAAATCATAAGTTCCGGATCAAACTATTGTTCTTCATGATCTTAAACCTCTTCCATCTTCACACTTTAGTGTTTGCCAATTCATCAAACTCTAAGTTCTCAAAATTCTCAAGACACCCAAAATCCGAGTCATCATCATCAAGAAGAACCAAATACTCAAACGTTGGGTTTCTCAACTCAGTCCAACACAGCTTGGACCAGGCTCTCTTAGCCCACTCTCTCGCCTTCAGACTCACGCTCTCGCACCGTACTTCTCAAACCCTCATGCTCGATCCTGTCAACGACTGTCTTGAGCTGCTAGACGACACACTCGACATGTTGTCTCGCATCGTCGTCTACCCTAAAGGTCACCCCAATGATGATGTCCATACGTGGCTAAGCGCTGCGTTGACCAATCAAGAGACTTGTAAGCAAAGCCTCAATGAGAAAACAAGCTTCAATAAAGGCGGGTTCACGATGGATTCAGTTGTGAGTAACCTCACCGGTTTACTGACAAGTTCGCTAGACATGTTCGTTTCCGCTAAGCCGACACGTGGTGAAACTGGTGGCCGGAAACTATTGTCCGGTCAGGACTTTCCGACGTGGGTTTCTTTGTCGGACCGGAGGCTTTTAGAAGCTTCGGTTTCAGAGCTGAGACCTCACGCTGTGGTGGCTGCCGATGGAAGTGGGACACACATGAGCGTAGGGGAAGCGTTGGCGTCTTTGGAGAAGGGGACTGGTGGCAGAAGCGTCATTCACTTAACAGCTGGAACCTATAAAGAGAATCTGAATATTCCGACCAAACAGAAGAACGTTATGTTGGTTGGTGACGGTAAAGGCAAAACAGTTATTGTCGGTAGCAGAAGTAACAAAGGCGGCTACAATACTTACCAAACCGCTACCGTCGGTGGGTTTTCCTTACCATTTATCATAAAAATCAGAAAATAAATTAATTTGGACAAATCTCGTTAATATTGTTTTTTTCAAAGGAAAAAACATTAATTTTTTTTTTATCAAAAATAGCATACATAAAAATAAACAAAATATCATTTATCAAACAGAAAAACTAAATTATCCTAAATTCTAAACCATAATGCTTACTATTGCAGTCTAAAAATAAATTCAAATAAATATATGTATTTTGTATATAATTTAAATTCATGTTTTTAACTACTTTGTTTCATGGTTGAAACAAATTCAAATAAATATATGTATTTTGTATATAATTCAAATTCATGTTTTTAACTACTTTGTTTCATGGTTATCTTGAGTTTTTTTTTTTGAGCAATGGCTATCTTGAATTTTTAAACTTCATTATCTTAGAAGATTATTGTTTGGTTGGACATCTAGACCAATATTTTAAATTTATAGAATTTTTTTTTCACTTTTTTTTAGAATTATTTTCACTCAGACCTGATTTGCCGATCTTTTTATATCATTTTCAAATTTTTAATATATATATTTATCTTTAGTTAATCTTATACAGATTAGTGAATTATTATTTTTTGTAAATTTCACCTACTATTGTAGGATAAAATCTATTTTACTACTATTTTGAAGTATTTGTTAATCAACTTTATATATTTAAATTAATAATTATATATTGATCTATATTTATAACCCATGTTCGGAATCGCGCTAGGCGTTAGTCGGGCGGTTGTCATGGACCTAGCGAGTTAACAAAAAATCGGGGATTAGTCGGGGATTAATCGGAACCTAGTTTCTAAATATTTAACGGGCTTATATATATATTAAGTTAACTTTGCATCGAGAATACAATGATTCTCGCTAGCTCATGTGGTAAGTGGTGCGCACTTTTGTTAAAGCACGCGGGTTCGACTACGTACGTCGTCTGTTACCTGTATTTTTTATTCTTTTCTTTTAAATGAAGGACAAAATAGTATTTCACCAGTCATTTTCGTCATTGACCTAGTTCTGTAAATCGACGCCTCCATTTCTGTATCAGTTTTTTCACACGTTTATACATTTTAAAATCATTCTATAGCTTCTTCCTATCAAATCTTTTGTAAATTTAACTATAATACACTTTCTGAAACACAAAATGAAACAAAAAAAGAAAATTTCCGAAAAATCCGATTAAATCTCCGATTAGAATCGTTTCGCCACGGTGGTTGGCCGCCAAGCGCATATTCGCCGCCTAGGCGGCCGCCTGGGCCGAGTTTTCGAACAGCGTTTATAACTGCTGATTGTTGTACTTTAGGTTATACTGTAATTACTAAAATTAATTGTTACTATTTATTTTGTTAATTTATGAAAGCCGCTATGGGAGACGGATTCATAGCTCGGGACATAACTTTCGTGAACAGCGCCGGACCCAACGCGGAGCAAGCGGTAGCCTTACGGGTCGGGTCAGACAGATCCGTTGTATACCGATGCTCCATCGACGCTTACCAAGACACGCTCTACACTCTCTCCAAACGCCAATTCTACCGTGAAACCGACATAACCGGCACCGTCGACTTCATCTTCGGAAACTCCGCCGTCGTTTTCCAGAGCTGCAACATCGCGTCCCGAAAAGGCTCATCGGATCAGAACTACGTCACGGCCCAAGGACGATCCGACCCGAACCAGAATACCGGGATCGCGATTCATGATTGCAGAATAACCGGTTCGACCGGGACTTATTTGGGTCGACCGTGGAAAGAGTATTCGAGAACCGTTGTGATGCAATCGTTTTTGGACGGTTCGATTCATCCTTCGGGTTGGTCTCCTTGGTCAAGTAGCTTCGCTTTGAAGACTCTGTACTACGGAGAGTTTGGAAACTCGGGTCCAGGGTCATCGATTTCGGGTCGGGTTAGTTGGCCTGGGTACCACCCGGCGTTGACGTTGACTGAAGCTCAAGGGTTTACTGTTTCAGGGTTCATTGGCGGGACTTCGTGGTTACCATCAACCGGCGTCGTTTTCGACTCTGGTCTTTTATAATTTTATTCTCAGTTTATAATGCTTCAAACCTGTTATTAATTACTCAGTGATATGGTAGAAAAGAAATTGTGATCTACTACGCTTTTATATGTATTAAATGTTTCGTGTTTGGTCCACACTCTCGCATTTGTAATTTATCTTGTTAAAAGATTGGTATTGTATATATACTATAATTTTTGTAATATCGGCTGACAGACTACAAGACTATTAGTATTCTAACCCCTGTTCGGGAACGCGCTAGACGCTAGTCGGGCGGTCGGGTTGGGCTTAGCGCCTAAAGAGAAAATCGGAGATTAATCAGAAATTATGCGGAGCGGAATTTTTAGATGGTTTACTGTGTTATAAAACATGTTAATCTTTAATTGTGTGTAACATTAATACATTTTCATGTTTAATATTGTATAAAACACACAAATAGAATATATAAATTTAATATAGTGTATTTTTCATCAAAATTATGAATATAAATGATATTTATAAAATTTTAGATCAAATAAAAAATAAAAATATTATTAAAAAAAAAATTAAAAAAAAAATTAAAAAATTAAAAAAAAAATTAAAAAAAAAAAAATAGATTAGGCCGCCTAGGCGGCTAGGCGGTCATTTAGGCGGTCTAGGCAAAAAAAATCGGATATCCGATTTTTTTAACCGATTTGGCATAAATCGGGGCGGAAGAGTGACGCGTAGCGCCTAGGCGGCTAGGCGGCCGATTTTTAGAACAGAGATTCTAACACACTTAAAGTTTCAAAAACACTGAGAGCATATATTTTGAAGTGTCATGGATATTCATCTTCAATTTATTTACAGAGGTCTTCTCTTGCAAGACAATGGTTAAGCTGAATATAGGAATAGAGTTTGCTATCACTAGGGTATGGGTCCTGAGAAGGCTTCTTCTTTCGTGCTCTTAACGTTTTTGTTCGGTTGTAATCTATCTATTACAATAAAGTTGGATTTTCTCACTTCTCAGCGCGCCACGTCAGCGAAGATACTTTCAAAACGTGACACGTGTGTTCTTTTTAAAGTTGACGATTTTCTTCACATAATGAAACACTATAATGATCTTTGAAGCCTACTTACGGCCCACTTCTCTTTCTTAAGCTGTTGTCTTCTCCATTCTCTTTTTGCAGAGCAGCTGTGTAACGTAAGTGTAACGTTTCTATTCCTCATTGAAAGTTTTCATTAGAGCATGTTCATTGCAATAACCCTTAAATGAGTTCGTAGGCAATATTTTAGTATTAAAATTAAGTTAAGAGATTATGTTAAAAAACATCTAAAATTAGTCCTCCATTAGTAGTTTCTTAAGTTAAAGATTCTTTAAAAAAATTGCCAAGAGTGGGTTTGTATCAAAAGAATGCCAAGTCTCAAACTGCAAAACATATCCAAGCATATCAGACTATTGATTCCATTTTTAGAATAGATAATACATTGAGACTAACAATTCTCTTACAACGTTTAAGAAGAAGTGACTAATACGCTTTGGTGATCTAGGAACTAAAATAGGCTCCCATACTCTCTCCAACCTATGATCAACCAAGAAGGCAAGGTTTAGACAGAACATGTGAGATGATTGATAAATAAATACTAACAAAGCTGAACTCTTACATGTAATGCAGGCGCTCAAAACCAATATTTGATCCTAAACCAGAAAGACCAAAACTTTGAAGACCATTGGGAGTGAGGATGCCTCCTGATGGCAGAGGTACCTAAAGACAGAGAAACAGAGACAAGTAGGTAACTTAAAATAAAGTGGTCAATGGATTTGCTAGAGCCATTGATATAGCATTTGCTAACGCACATCCTATGTTTTGAAGCTCTCTGTAGTTTCTCAGGTTTGCTCTCCGTAGAATCTCTTTGTATTATCTCAGCTTTTCCCTTCTTTGAAGTTGTACGCAACCAGCTTAACACAAAAACAGTAATCAGCCAATCCACATTCTTAACATGTTGAAACTTGAATCCTTTGAATGGAGTGTGTTGCGGAACAAGAGTATCTCTGTCTGTGACTTGTTCCAACACCATTAGAACCATACAACCATGTAATTTCTTTCCATAAAAGTTTTCCAACAGAATCTGGAAAGGAACTCCTCTTCCCAAAGTTGTTTTTATATATTTGAACCATGCTTCATTCTCTGTGCAATCATCTTTAAGGCTATGTCCTGAGAACGTCAAACAACTTCCAAGCTGTTCCTCTGGATTTATTTTGAACTTGAATCGCCGAGACTTTGACCACTTTTGCTTCCTCTTGGTTCTCTGCCATCCTTCTCGATGAGACAAAGTCTCTTCTTTCAGCTGAGTGTGGTGCTTCTCATTCTTGCACAGCTCGTCTAAATCCCTTTCAAGATCAGATGCAAACTCTTTCATATTATCAACTACAAACCTGTCTCACTCTGTTTCTGTTCAGATGCAGAGCCCTTCATCGGAGTTAACTACGGTCAAGTCGCCGACAACCTCCCTCCGCCTTCTGAAACCGCCAAGCTCCTCCAATCCACTTCAATCCAGAAGGTAAGACTCTACGGCGCCGATCCCGCCATCATCAAAGCCTTAGTCGAGCCTACCTCCGACAAATCTTTGGGTCCGACAATTCTTCGGGGAAGATACAACCCAAATCTGATGTCGATTTGAACTTTTGTTTTTCTCCCAATGCCCATTCAACACGCGTCAATAAGAATTGTTCCTTCAAGTGCTTAATTAAGAGCCGCGTCTTAATTTAACTGCCATTTTTCATTTATTTTAATTACCCATTTATTTATACTAAGAACCACCCTTAAGAGCTTCCAATAAACATGTTCTTAGAGCACCTCTAATGGGAGTTCTATCCATTGAAGTTCTAAATATGAATATGTGTGTATGTATATATTGTATATGTGTATGTAGTTGTGGGTAGAGATTCTACACTATTCAGTGTAGTGGACTCCACAACTACATACACATATATAATATATACATGCACAAGTATTCATATTTAGAACTCTCTTAGTCTTAATTATATCTCTGTTGCCATCTCTCCCATTACACTGATATTTATTACTTTGGATGAAGACCTCCAAATCTCATTGCTTCACCATATTCTTTATACTGGAGCTTGTGACGATGGTGACCTGTCCAATCAAGATTTCCGATTTGAAGACTGGTCGTGCTTCTCAGACGGTGGTGACGCGTTTCCTTCCTTTTTGGGAGGCACACAACGTAAAGAAAGGGGAGAGCTAACGGGTGTTGACATGCCCCACACTGATGAAAAGATACGTACGCCTCCTGATCTTGCCTCACATTTATCCTCTTATTCTTAACTGCTCACACAAATGATGTTCGGTTACAATATCCATGTTCTTTATCTAGAACTTCCTTGATCTGTAGAGAAGCCTTTCTTGCCGTGGCAGCATTGTACTGCTTGGTCTCTTTGATCTTCATTTTGTAATAGTTAGTTCTTATTGTTGTTATTGGTGTTCTGTAGATTGCAGTCAAGAGATAATTTTTGCTGTAGAAGTCGGCATTCTAGGCTGTGTTCGCCACAAAAATCTATTGAGTGCAAGAGGTTACTGTGCAGAAGGACAAGAAAGACTCATTGTGTATGAGTACATGCCAAATTTGAGCTTGGTTATGCTTCTTCATTCATCTCAGCCGCTCTTTGATTGAACCAGGCAGATGAAAATTGCAGTAACCTCGGCTCATGCTATAGCGTAAGTCTTCAGGATCAAGACGGTTTATATATTTATTGCCAATTATCTTCCATTTGACTGACTATTTGTTTCTCAAATTGTTGTTTTATACAAATAGTGTTGGTGTTCTTTTGCTGGAGCAGGTGACTGGTAAGAGACCTATAGAAAGGCTCAACCAAACGAGGTATACCGAATGGTTTTCACCTCTAGTCTACACCTCTAGTTTACGAGAAGAAATATGGTGAAATTGTGGATCAAAAGCTAAATGAGAAGTATGTGGATGAGGAGCTGGAAAGGGTAATTTTTGTACGACTTATGTGTGCTCAGAGTGAGACCGATAGTAGACCAACAATCTCTGAGGTTGTGGAGATGCTGATGAATAATCTTAAGGAGAAAATGGCTACCACTCATTAAAAATACAATGGAGGTTGAAGCTTCAGATGAAAGCTCAGAGATTCTTTCCGAAGATAAATATTATTAAAAAAAAAACAAGAATTGACAATAATCTGGTTTTGGTTTTCTTCAATTCTGTTTTTTGCAAGTTTATATCTGTCTCATTCTTTTGTTTTTTTAAGCTCAGAGATTCACACAGTTTTTTTAATCTGTCTTTTGCAAGAATCTGGTTTTGGTTTTCTTCAGTTTCAACATTTGATTTTAATCATTCATGATTGAACCTTAATAGTTGTAAAGGAGTGTAATGGAGTACATACTTGGTCTTTATGAAAATAAAAATCTTTTTTTTCTAATAAAAACACTACAGCATTTAATCATACAGCCTTGAGTTTTGTAAACTTGCAAGATTCAGTTGGAAGTTAAATCAACCACGGGAAAGCGGCATTGCAAACTGATTCATTTATCGGATTGGCGAGTCCCAAGAACCATGAACGGGAAGATCACAGTCAAGGAAACACCTAGAGAAGCAATCCCATAGGAAGCTGAATCTGGTTTGGTTAAGTTACACTGTAGGCTCTCTGAAAAATGCTTAACACTCATTTTCACAGACTGAGCATCTTCTCTACCAATCAATCTCTCTGGCCGAACATGAATAGTTAAATAATCATATCCTCACACCTCAGCAGGTGTGTGAGATTTCTCACCAATAATCCAAAGCCTCTGGATTATTGAAATCTTATAGTATTATAAATCTGAAAAAAAAAACATTATTTGTTTTCCTCTCTATCTCCCAATCACTCTCTCCTGACATAAACACACAAAGTCTGAAACCGAAAATCAACACAAAGTACAAAAAAATAACCAACAAGAGTTCTAGACTTACTCTAAAGACAACCAAGAATCTCAACTGTTCTTCTCTAAAGAGAACTAAGAGCAAGATTATTGGTAGGACTAATTTTTGAGTCCTTAGGTTAATTTATTATTATTTGTATGGTAAGAAACAAAGCTAAGAAACAATCCCAAAAGTGTAGATTATTGGTAGAACTTTTTGTTGTTCTTTAGTAAATTAATTGTTTATTTTTAATAAGTAATGACATATAAAAGATAAGTTTAAAATAAAACATATAACATTAAAATTGAAAACATAAGGAAATAACAAAGTTGCCAAAATACAATCT
>NC_027751.1:27357592-27361603 GCF_000695525.1 Brassica oleracea var. oleracea
CCACATCCCACCATTTCCAAACATGGCACTCTCCGTCGTCAGCATTCTCACAGGTGTAGTATCTTCTGCCTGGATCATTTCTTGTGTACGATGTTGCTACAAGAGGGTCACCACCACAGTAGCATGTCTTCGGGAATCCAAACTCAACCTCAGGTTGCGGAGGGTACTGAAGACGCTGGGCATTATTGTAGCTAATCTCAGCTTGGTCTAGCAGAATATCAGCTTCTGTTTGGTTGTAGCCACTGTCTGCTGAGCCTAAACCATACTCCTCCGACTCAGAAGGTTGTGTATAGCTATAATCTTGTCCCATTTGTTCCTACTCAAGAAAAAAATTACATAGTCATTATACACTAGAATCATAGTTAGAAATAAGATAATATTACACAATAAGTTAGAAACATGAAACAGGAAATATTAATAAGTTATGACAGAAGCAGGAAATATTAGAAACATGAACATAATAAGTTATGACAGAAGCACGAAGCAAACATGAACATCACATTCATTAATAAATCAGGAGGTACATCAAAGAAACAAGCAAGGAAGAACATTCATCAGAAATAAGAAGCATGAAGTACAAACATAGTCATTATAGTCATCGGCCATGAGTTTATTCTTCACAGCTTCTTCAGTCTCACTAAGTGGTTCCTTTTTAGCAAGGAGAGTGTCCAATATGGCCAGCTTTGACAGTTTCTCCTTCGTCGCCAAATCTTCCATCTTCAGCTCCCACATGCTCTTATAATCAGAAAGAGCCTTCCCTTGAGCATTATTCCTTCTTGCTTTTGCAGCCTTGATACCTTCAGGCCGGATCTCATGGTCACCAACAGTGGTGCTTGAAGATTGGGAACCACCCTCACAACATTTTCTCTTTGAACTGCCACTAGCTTGAGGAGTGTTCAGGTTTATCCATTTCTGCTCATACCTCAACACACACCACGCATGCCCAAGGTTAAACTTCAAGTTGTGATCAGAGTAGAAGATGTCATGAGCCACCTTTAGAACGTCATTCATATCATTCATACAATCAGAAACGACTTCATATCATTACAACAAATAAGAGAGAAAAAAAAATCAGAAACGACATTCATATCATTCATACAATCAGAAACGACTTCATATCATTACAACAAATAAGAGAGAAAAAAAAATCAGAAACGACATTCATATCATTCATACAATCAGAAACGACTTCATATCATTACAACAAATAAGAGAGAAAAAAAAATCAGAAACGACATTCATATCATTCATACAATCAGAAACGACTTCATATCATTACAACAAATAAGAGAGAAAAAAAAATCAGAAACGACATTCATATCATTCATACAATCAGAAACGACATTCATATCATCGACAATAGCAAGGACATCCTCTATAACTCATAACGGAAAAAAAAAACCACTAGCCTCAGAACAGACGAACTACAACAGACGCCAATCATATCATCAGCGAATCTAACAAACATCAAGTTAACATGCAATCTGACAATAACAACTACTATGCGGAGTTCGTAGATCGACAATAACAAGGACATCCTCTATATCTCATAACAGAAAAAAAAAAATTAAACTCATAACAGAGGAGGAACACATACCGTTTAGATTGGAAACGACGGAGAAGTTTGGATGAGAGAATAGATCGGTTTCGAGTGAGCGAACGGAGAGGTTTCGCCGTCGAGAGAGAAATCACCGGACAAGCTGTCGAGACGTTTCGCCGTCGCCGTCGAGAGAGAATCAGGTGAAGGAGAAAACTGATTTGGAGACCGCTACGCGACTTTGCCCTAGACGACTTCCGCACCCAATCGCATGCTGCCAAGTGGAAGTAAGGACCATGTCGAAAACACCTTAATTAAGGTCCGCGTTGCTCTAATTTACGTCCTTTTGATTTAAATTTCGGCTTAATTTACCTATGGACTCAGTTAAGGCGATAATGTTGCTCTAAGGAACTTAACTGATTTGTTTTGTGCACTCTGTGTTGCCTCTCTCGCAAATTCCTCATCCGCTTGCTCGCCTTTCGCATTACAGGTCCATGATACTATCCATAGGGCTCAGAAGCATCAATAAGATTAAGAAGATGAGAAAGACTTCTCACAGTATCCATAAACTTTACGTCAACAGATTCTCTCTCAGTTTGAAGCTTCTTCAACTTGATCGCAAAGATTCTAACATACAACGCATCTCCTCCTCTTTGTGAAAGCTTTTTAGCATCCACGAGAGTTGCTTCTCCTTAGAAGTTTCTTTGAGCATTGTATAACGTGCCTTTTCCATGTGGATTCGCTCAGAAGCTTCAAGCCCTTCTTTTATGACAGTTTCTTTGAACATGTGTTTTATGACATTTATGACCTAATAGAACGATGTTTCGCTAGCAGTTCTCATTACGTACATAGAATATAAAACCTTTTTAATAAAAACAACATCAACGGAGATGCATAGCAGCTAAATATTTGTATGACAATGCTATCTATCTTCATGGCATAATAATATGTTGGAGAGAAGAGCATGAAGTCGGTCGAGCAACGTTAGAGTCTTTGGGATAGAAACAAAACAAAATTTAGATCCCCAATAGTGGGAAGCGCATCAAAAAATAAATCTATATTATAATGATTGAGTTTTTGTTCTTTCCTCAGCGCGCCACGTCAGCGTTTTGTGAACCCTATTTTTAAAAAGAGTAAAAAAAGTGTCAAGCACATGGTTCGAACCCGGGTTATTAAAATATAAACACCAGCATTTATACCACTAAACTAAATGATACTTTGTACATTGATGGCCGAAACTAATATATATTTATGAAGGTCAGAAATCCTTACTTCTTCGGTTTTTTCTGTGGGTCGGGCCTACAAGTGTATTATGAGTTTCATTTTTAAATGAGATTCATCACGTTATATGAAAAAAAAACAATTATAGTTTTCCAATATTGTAAAATGTCTTTGTTTAACATGAGTTAGGATTTTTTTCATCATTGTCTTAGACAAGTCTGAGTTACAGAGTTGCGGCGTGTGTCTGTTCGTAATCTATTTTTTCACCGGTGAACTCTTCATCTCCCCATCTTAAATCGCTTGATCATAAATGTTTCTGATTTGTAGTCCTTCTCGAAACCCTATATATATGATTCTCATCTTTGATGAACTCAATTTGCATCTCCACAAAACTCATTGATTTCTCTTAGCTTTAACCAGCTTCTAGAAAATGTTTATTTCTGCCTCTCCAGTTCCTCAAATCGGCATCTTCGGCGTCCGTCACTCAACCTTCGAGTCTCTCCGTCTTGGTCGTAGTAGTCAGAGCATAGCCTCTGACCTCCTCACTTTTGGGATTCCCTAAATGTTCAATAATCTCCAAGTGATTGCGAACACAAACCTAGAACTCCCAGGTATATTATCATATTGCATCTGGGTTTATATTATGTTTTGATATCATAACTGAAATTTAAACTCGCAGATGTGGTTGGGCAAATCCGTACTGTCCAGGGTTCTGACCTCACCAAAGAAACAACTCGAGTCGTTATCTGTCTCCTTACTGACCCATAAGAAACAATCAACACATAAATCCCTTTATATTACTGTATATATTGTGCTAACATCAATAATCAAAAATATTTCCTACCCAAGATTTGTGGTCGTCTACTTATCAATCTAATTTTAAACAAATCATTATTTTACAGCTTAAAAGAAACCACAATAACCCAAACAATCAAAACACCAAAAACTAAAATCCCAAAAAGACAAATCATTAATGATCACCTTTCTTTTTGTCTAATCTTACAAATAAACTTCAAAATAAATATACCAAACCAATCAACTCAAATAAAACTCAACGACACATACATCGAGTCAGCTAAACAAATAAAAACTACACGGCCAGTTATTTAACAATTCACAAACTTACTTTCGCAGATTCTTACGAAGAAGACGAAGACGACAACCAAGATCAGTGAAATTACCTAAACAAAAAATCAAAGTAAATTACGAACTCTAATAAATACAACTAACAATGATTTTTGTTTACATATTAC
>NC_027751.1:27361613-27382133 GCF_000695525.1 Brassica oleracea var. oleracea
AGATACAAGAGACAATCCCGATAGACACAAAAGCAACAATAACATCTCCATCTGCTCACTACTCTTGTCTTATAAAAATAGCTTACATGCCCAATATCAACATGCCAATGCTATTGTCATCTTATGAGAAATGCTAAATTCGTTTAAAACCCATTAATGCCCAAATACTCATAATTGTCACTCATTTTATAGTTATTTCTACAAGTCTTCATGTATTTGTTTTAAAGGTCCGGTAAGAGCAACAAGTTTAAAAATAAAATAAAAGCATATAACAAACATAATAAGGATAATAAGGATAATAAAAATTATTAATTACACACAACTTACACAACTAAACTGGAGAAAAAATATCTAGAAACAAAATGTACTCTCAACAACTTTAATATAATTTATGTACTCTCAACAGTACAAGAAACAAATTAAAAAGACAAACAAACAATAAGTCCCAGTGAAATAGCAAGCAACACCGCGAACTATATCAATTACATTATTAACACAATTTAGTCTTTCATAAGTAGAGAACAATGCATACACAGTTCATCATCATAACTCTAACCCTATAACAATTAAAAAACTTGAAAAACAACTCAAAACGCAAAATTCACAACTACAATAACCCTAGCAAGTATTGAGATGAAACAAGAACTCTGTCCATAACCCCGCACTTACGCGGAGGCAATGCCCCTAGTTAATAAAATAAATCACCACCGACCAGACTTGATTGTTACTTCACAAATTACCGAAGCAGAAGAACAATAATAACATGTCACCAGTACAAACCTAGACAATTGGTATGTTTTTATTACAAGCAAATGGCCAAATACTTTTTTTAATAATTTGAGCACAATATTTATTTTCATGGTCTCGATTTTTTATCTCAGCTTTCATAATAACTAAAATTAAACTACATCTTCTTTTTCAAAAATTAAGAAAATGAGAATTCTAGCTTTGGACTATGACAAACAAACTAAAACAACTGCAGACATTAAAAATCATTCTAACAGTACCACATCCGCGGCAATTCAATTTTCTAGATCTCCAACAGCATCAAACTAATAGTAAAAAAAATTAAGAAAATAATTTGTATGCAGTTTGGTTCATCTTAATTTACAGATTATTAATGATTACATTATCTTTAAGTTATTTTGGTTAAATATTGGTTTGGTTCACTCTAACTTATTCGAAGAAATGTAATATTTTATTAATTTATAAAACTTAAATCTGTTAAAATATTTTCAAAATGCTTGAGAAAATTTCCTACAAATAATTTGTTGTAAAACAAAATTCAACAAATGCTAAAATAATCTGCAAAAAATAATTACTAAAACACTAAAAAAGTTAGATCAAATTTCATTATACATATTGAAAATCTAATATAAAATGAAACAAACATATTATATATATATATATATACATCATTTTTTGTTAAATAAAATATATTAATTATTATTTTTGACATTATCAAAACTATTTATATAGTACTTTAAAATATAACTTTCTATGATTTTATCACATTACATTATATTTTCAATTGATTTTTTTTGGAGGTTGATTAATTTATTATCGTGAGAAAATTAATTAGTGTAATAATATTATAACTTGAATCTCTTAGAAAAAATGAATAAGGTATTCTTGCTTTAGATTTGTTCAACTAAATCAAAGTGAATTGAAAATTAAAAGAATAAATATAATCTCATAAAAAATTATAATTATTATTTTTAATTTAAAGTAAAATTTCAACTGTTTTATAAAATTTATATATATTTTACTATAAAATAATTTAATTGTAAACTCACCCGCCCGTATGACGGGCCAACCGATAGTTTTGAAATATTTCTATCTGTTTGTCATGTACTCCAATAGTTATTGTTAAACTGATGAGAATGAGTGTAAAAAAAACAAGGGAAAATTGTTTTTTCAGGCCAAAAAAATGATAATTATGTCCTATTAGGTTAATCTCATATACTTTATATTCTATTAGTTTAAATATTTTCAAAATGGAAACATTGTCCTTAATTTCAATTAAAAATTCGAAATTACAATTAATAAAAAAATGTTAAATATTAAAATATAATTTTTTAACTAAAATAATTTAAAAAATATATTAAAAATCCCCAAAAAAGAAAGAAAATTGACACAAGTACCACTTTCCTAATACCACTTTTCATGTTTACACTAACCACTTTTACCCTCACTTTTAATGAAGGTTAAAAGACACTTATACCCATAGGGTTAATTAATCTAGATTTATAGTTTATAGTTGAGAGGTGGATTAGGATTTTCGGAATGTAGAATTTAGGATTCTAATAAATATATAAATATATACTTAAAAATATATTAAAAAAATTGAAAAAAAAATCGAAATTTTTTTTTATAAAAAATTTCGAATTTGAAAAAGTATAATTCGAAAACATAAAAAAAATTATTATTATTTTTATTTAAATAACGATTTATTATATATATAGAGAGAACAAGGGTATAAAAGTCTTTTGCCGGTTCAGATCAGGATTGACCGGTTCAGACCAAACGGTTTCCAAATCGATGTTTTAATTTTTTTAATTTTAAAATTGATTTTATAAATCATAATTTTCTTTTTTTTTAAAAAAAATCGATTTAATAAATATAAGGAAACTGAATATTTCCAAATATTCTCTTCCTATATTTTTGGAACTGATTATCTTTATCCGTAGAATCTGTATTCTAATATATGTAGAACACAATAAACATGTTTGAAATCAATTTCTACTAGTTTTAGATTTATAGTAACGTGTAGATTTCGATTTCTACAGGTTTTAGATTTATAGTAATGTGTAGATTCCAGATTCTACAGATTTTAGAACTATAAGTTAATCGCGGAATGTGTTTTTCAAATATTTTTAGATTACTATTATTTACGTAGATTCAATGAAAAAGTGTATTATATTTTCTATTGTGTAGAATGTCAATTCTACTTTTTGTAGAACAAAATATTAAATTACGATTTAAACATTTATAGAATTATAAAAAAAATACCAATAAGTTGATATAGGTATTTCATCAGTAGTTACTATTTTTTGAATTTTTTTTTGTTGGTAAAACTATTTATTTGATTTATTTTTGAAAATACTAAAGGGTATTAGAGGAAAAAATGGCACAAAAAAGAAATTAGCCTAATGAGACATAGTTATCATTTTTTTGGCCTAAAAAAAACAATTTTAAAACAAAATGTGTAAGAAAATATATTATTAGAAAATTAACAAAATAATAAAAACTAGAAGTACAAAAAAAAAACTAGATACATGGTCACCACAAAATAAAGATATAACATTTGTAACCGATAAAAAGTTGATCGATTAATTTAAATCCAGTTTATTCATTTTCTGAAATTTATTACAAAATTTAATGTTGAGAATAAATGCCTCTATTCCGAAACCGTTTCGACTCAGCAAGAGAGATTTGACCTTTTGAATTCCCGCCATAGAGAGCGTCCCATTCACATCTCATTCTCTTTCCACATCTTATATATATACGCACCCTAATATTAGGCTGCAGCATCTGAATCATTTTTTTTGGTAAGTCATAACTCTGCTTCGATTTAGATATCCCGTGAATCAGTATCGCCTTTGATTTAGCTGTTACGGATTTATGATTATTGTTTTGATTTAGGCATTTAATCTCTAATATATCATGCATCATATTCAATGGTTTCTTGTTTGAAACTGTTCCTTTTCTCAGTTTAGTTTCTTATATGTATGCTTAGGAGATTTTGTGTGGACCAGTGCAACCGGAGAAGAAGATGGATCTCTTCAACAAGTTGCCGGACCCTGTTGTTTCTCACATCTTGTCCTTTCTTCCAACAACTAAGGAGGCTGCTTCCACATCTGTTCTTGCAAAAAGATGGCGTAATCTTTTTGCATTTGTCCCTAACCTCAATCTCGATGGAGATTCCAAGACTTTCATGGATTTTGTGGATAGGGTTTTGGCATTACAAGGTGATATTCCCATTAAGGAGTTCTCTCTCAATGCTAAAACCGGTGTTGATCCTGATCGTGTCGATCGTTGGATATGCAACGTGCTGCGACGCGGTGTTACTCACCTTGATCTATTCGTGGAGTTTGACGAGGAATTTTCTCTTCCTTATGAGATATCTGTTAGCAAGACGTTGGTTGAGCTGAAAACAGGATATGGAGTTGATCTTTACGCGTGGGACGATGACATGTTCTTACCAAATCTTAAGAATCTTATCCTTGTCTCAGTTGAGTTTGGTAGAGGTCAGTTTCAGACACTTCTTCCTGCTTGTCCTGTCCTCGAGGGATTAATGTTGCTTAATATGAAGTGGAGAGATAGAAACGAGATCTTGTCCAGTCCATCACTCAAGAAGCTTAAGATATCTGTCGCAGAAGGCTGTATAGGCACTTTCTCATTCGACACGCCGAATCTTGACTTCTTGGACTACGATGATTTTGTTGCTGAGGATTATCCATTGGTTAACATGCCAAACATAGTTGAGGCTGGGATCAATCTTGAACTAACTCCATTTAGAGTCCGTGGAGCAAGGGATAATCTGGTGAAGCTTATTCATGGCATTCGAAACGTGAAGATACTTTACTTAACTCCTGTAACTTTCGAGGTTAGTCTTATAATGTTTTTAGTCTCTCTTGTAGTATATGCTTGTTTGGAGTATAACAAAAATGTCTCTTCTTGTCTCAGATACTTTCTCTTTGCTGTGAAACGATGCCGGTTTTCGAAAACCTTACAACTTTGAGTATTAAGAGTGTTATGATTCAAGGATGGCAAGCAATGCCAGTTCTTCTAAGGAGTTGTCCACGTTTAGAGAGTCTATATATTGGGGTATAAAACCAAACCACACACACTTCTTTTATAGTTTTCACTAGCTTTGAGTTTGGAATGGCTTATTTTGTTCGTTGTTTTTTTCTTTTTCTTTCAGGAACTGTTACACTCTATAACGGATGCATGTGGGGATGTTTGTGTCTGCCTTTCAAAGTGGAACAAAGGATTGTCGCTCATGTCTTGTTATGTGAAGAAGATGAGGATTTTAGGGTTTAGAGGAACAATAAGAGAGGTGCACATGATAAAACATTTCTTGGATCATTTGCCAAGTTTGAAAGAGATGGAGATAGTTGTCGAAGAGAATGAAGATACAATGTTTGATATTCCTAAATGGTTAGATATTGTGGGGGAGACACTGATGCATTTCAACGAGACGTCGAGTTGCAATGTCATATTCTGGATGCATGCTTTCTTGTACCGGAGATTGACTCGGAAATGGAGTCCTCAAGTGTGAGAACTTGCTCTCGTAATGTCTTTTGTCTTGTTATTTTATATATTTTTAAAGTACTATTTGATTAATGTTCAAGATGATACACCATGGTTAATTCTATGCAATTTTGAAGTTTTCTTTTCTCACAATCCTTGCGGTGTGAAGCAAGTAATTTGCTTTCTTTTTCTCCTAAAAAATTCTTCTTTAGAGGTTTTTTCTGGTCTAGGTCCATTTCCCTGTGATGACTTTGCGGATGTTTGTCGTGATACTATTGTCTATTGTCATGTCTTCGGAAAGTCTTGAGATAAGTGAGAATGTAGGAACAATCAGAGAGCTAGAGAAACTTTCATGCCTAAAGCTTGTCAAAGTTAATGCTTGTGCAATAAACGACAAGAAAGAGTTTTGGAATCACCAAAGATCTTCTAATGGTTCCGAGATCGTCCAAATGCAAGTTGCAGATCAAATTTTGTGGGAAAACTAAGTAATGCATGAAAAGAAACTACATAGCCTCCTAGTTCTATAATTAATTAAGCCTGTTTGAACATGAATTGGTTTTGGTTACAATTTCTCTGTACTCTAGTAACTTCAATCGGATTGTGAAATTCTCAGTTTACTACAAAGGTTCCAGTATGCCAAAGATGTAATGATACCCAAAATCGGCTTTGACCGCTAGGACAAAAGTATCGTATGTTTCAATTTCTGTTAGGACAAAAGTATCATCGACACAAACTGTTACATACCGTATATGAAAGAAAAAATATACATGATACATCTTTATTTCTACAGTGGACAAACAACTTCGTAGCCATACTTACTTAATTACCTGGTGACAGATGGATATGAGAATATATGCGATGACTGCACATGCACATTAACATGATGATCTTTATGATGACATCACTTCACTTATGATCTTGATGATATTCTCCTAGCTAGCAGATCCGACGCATGTGGCTTGTGGCAGTAGAAGCCCCATGTCACGAGCATCACTTTGTTTTCTTCTTCGGAGCTCCACTAAAAAAATAAAATCCACTCTGATCACTTAAAATCAAATTATATACCAAAGAAAACCATATTCAAGTATCTTTGGATATGCAAAATATTTCAAAAACATGTGTACACCCTTTTGTAGAATTAGCTTTTGTTTTGTTTATGTGAACTAACTGAGAAAGAACAACATTTCACATTAAAAAGGAAAGAATACAATTAAAAAAACATTTCACATTTGAAGAGTGAATACATCCAAAACGTGTCTCATTAAGGATAGGAATGAATATACAATTTATGTTAAAGAAAGAAGTAACGAGACTAGAGAAGACAAAGGATGGTACAAAAGGGACCCATGCCCATGTAACCATTGTCCCAAAGATAAAACCGTCACATTGGGTCTACCTTGTTTGGTCCATATCTCTCAACCACATAAAAGAGAAGACAAAGTCATTTGCAACTAATAAAACCATAACATAACACTTGTTTTTGTCCTCTTCATCTTTGTTTTTCTTCTTTATTTCTTCCCATGTGACTATTTATTATAGTAGTATACATGAAATTTAAACATTTATGAAATCCAGTAGAAAAAAGGTTGCGTCTGAATAAATGAGCGAATGCGAAAGCTGGCTGGCTGGCTGGCTGGCTAGGTAGATATATGGCCAACAAATGTTTAAAATGTACTAGAATTGAGGTAACTGTCAGGTTTGGTAGATGGTGAAACCTATTCTGTAAATCCCAATCCCAATAAACCTACCACTCTCCGTCCCCTCACTGGAAACATCACCTACTCTCTCTTTTTCTTTTATAATACTAATATGAAATTTCATACTGCTACAAGTCCATATTAAGCATTATCAAAAGTTAAAGAACCAACGCCAAATCTTATATTGGATTATTACATAGGGCTAATTATGCTATATGTATCAAATAAATAAATTTTTTGATTAAGTTAAGATTTTAAACAACAATAAATCCACCCATATCAAATTTTCAATTAACCAAATAAATATGTAGTTTACATAGAAATGTGTGCGTGTGTATCTTGTAAATACATAACTTTCAAAACAGTCAAATAAAATCGAACTATTTTAAAATTAGTTCCATATCAGAGGATATTTTTATATTTTGGATATAGTTTTTGATACAGACTCGTATTCTTTAATCTTCTTCTATACCTTCAAAATATATTTTTTGGTTGTGCAAACAAAAAAAAATGGTGTCTTCGGGTTCTATTAAGTCTGAAACCAATTAAGTAGATTTATTTTTGTCTCATAGATATTCACTACTACATAGATCATAACATGTTAGATTTGTACATGTTTTCATTGTTGTATATATCCAAAAAATTTAAGTACATTAAATATTCTTTGTATTGTTGATAGAAAGATATATTATACCGGCAGGAAAGCTATAATATACTTTTATAAGCTATGTGCATGAACTCAAACATAAGAACAATTTAGATATCATGAGCAGTTTAATGATTACGAGCAAATTAATTTCAGGAGCAGCTTAAGAATTCACTATAAGTTGCTATGCGATTCTATTCATTGACGATAATAAGAAACATATAGATATAGCTCTGCCATTATATTCATAGACTAAAAAATATAGATATATAAATTGAAAAGACTCTAACAAAGTTTCATTTGCAACCCAAACATGTATAACAAAGCTTACACAAGAAACGTCTTAGGAGGCACATGTGTTGAAATTAGATATAGTCTGTTTGATGAAAGTTCGTGAATGTTAAACTTTTGTGCTCCTATCCATGCATGGTGCTTACTTATAAAAACAAATCTCATGTTTACCGATAAAAACTTTTTCTCTTTAGTAGACGACGTTTTCAAATTTTAATGTAAAATTTATTAAGTTTTATACTATATAATTCTTTATATTATATTGTTTATTTTAATTGGTTGAATTGTGGTTATGTAGATATTTAATTATGTTTTTGTTTAGAAAATGTACAATAAATTGTGCAATTACCTGAAACTAGTTGTTAATTTGAACCAATATATAAAGTAGTTAATAAAACAAAACCTTTGTCTTATGGTGCAAAAAGAAACGTTGAGTTAGAGTAACTTATGCACAGATTAATGCCGACATGAGCACGACTTTTCTCCTTCTTTAAAATTTATAGGCATTATTTAATAAAACTCCATTAATTCGCATTTCTTGGAAACAATACGAAAAGAAAAAGAAAAAAGAGTTGACACAAAATGAGGGCTAGATTTATGGAGATTTCATAAGGTAGGTTCCAATAAAAGGATGTCACGTGGCTGCCATGAAAGAAAGAAAGAAGAAAGCATGTGGGATCTTCGGTGCAACTAGTAGATCATCATAGTATGATAGTTGTACTAGTACCACCACACACAGCTTCACTATCTACCACTATATCTATTCATTCTGTGTGTATATAGAGAAAGAGAGTGTGTGTAGATGAAAGTAAAGAGAGGAAGCACATGGGAGATAGAGAGGAAAAAACTCTCATGTGAGCACATGTGCTTTCCTTTTCTCTTTTCCTTTTTTACGGGGCTTTACTGGGTCCCCTCCTATCTCTCTCTCTCCCATGCACCTGACGCAGGTGAATCCTATCCTCATCCTCCGCTTTTACTCTCACGCGCCTCCACTCTCTAACTCGTTTCGTATTAGCTCGTTCTTGCTTCCTTACCATACTGTAATCATCACCATTAACTGGATTGAAGTCACGTTGAGTTGTGTAAATAATGATTATAATCATACTTTTTTTTTTTTTATTATAATCATACATAACCTATTAATAAAACTAATCTATATGTTAAATTAGAGGACACATCACCATCAGCCCAAAACATAAGATTAATAATGCTTTTTCTTGTTTTATATTACGTTTGAAGGTGTACATACGTTATCTTTTTTTTTTGGTCGAAGTTGTACATACGTTATCTTAAATTTCCAAATACGTTTGTATGTCTTTTGTTCCACCAAAAAAAACTTATTAACATTATCTATCGAATCTTGAAACAAAACCACTACACATACATTTTCTTTTAATGTACATCGGTATATACATACTGCAACTTTCTTAATGTATTCCAAATTAACGTCTCTTATTATATGACTAATAACTAAATGTAAGACTTTATAAATTTCAAATGATAGAGTTTCTTACTATTGATATTGGTTTGTTGAAGTGATTAGTGATTATATACTCCCTCCGTTTATTAATGATAGATTTTTTTGGAAAAAAAAATTGTTTCAGAAATATGTAATTTTTGTGTTTTCTATGATAAATTTATAAACTTCAAAAAAATTAATTGACTTTATTGAATTACTATTGGTTAAAAGTTATTGAAAATTAAAAATTACAGAAAACAATACATTTATTATGGTAGTTTAATGTGTTTTCTTAATATATGTAAAAATACTAAAAAGTCTTATCATTTAAGAACGGAGGGAGAGTATAAGATAACAATCAAGCTGATTCTAGTACATCTTCATTAACTTTCACTCTGAAACACATTGATTATTAGCATGTACTGCATTTGTCTACATATGCATGCATTAGTTATAGATTAGATATATTATTTAGTTTTTGTTTTCTACCATAAGTTAAAAATTACACCGAAATCATCATTTCTGTTTCCGAAAAGAATACTAAACAAAGACCCACACAAGTCAAAGTCTGAACTAAAGTTTAACACATGTCATTAAGTCTATTATTACTAAACTAAGCATGTTACTTATTAATGACACGGCGTTTTCATTAGGTCTACTATTAGTACTAAACTAAGCATGTTACTAATTGTTAGTGACACAGCATTTGTTTTTCAGTATATATAATTTTCTGAATATATAGAAAACAAATAAAGATCCAATCTATCTATCTGTCAGGACCTCAGGGAGATCCACTTGAGTAAAGTGACGTCTCCACAAAACCACTCAAAATAGCGCGTGCTAATCACTGATCCAAATCACTCCAACCAAACAAAACAAAACAAAAAAACACTTCGTATATAATAATTCGAAAAACACAAGAACCAAAATAAGAAAATCACAACTGGACCCAGCTTTGATGGCTTTACCCAATTTTAGAAACATAAAAGCCAAACCATTACCTAACCGAACCGAATTATAAACCATACAAAACCAAAACAAAAACCAAACCAAACCATTAAGACCCAACTCTATGAATCCATCAAATACTCAAATAGACAAATAGGTCTCAAAACTATGGCAAATTTTTAGAGTAAAGCAATGCAACTTCGAACCGGGATCCGGTTTAACCGGTCCTACCTTCAATATACTGATTCCATCATCACTAGTATTATAAATGACACACATCTCTTTACCCCTTTTATTCCAACACAACCTCTCTCCCTCTCTCCCTCCGTCAATGGAGAAAACCCTAGCGACTTCCAATACCAAACGCTCTTCTCCGTCGCCTTCAATCGCCGTGAACGCACGTCCCGCTGGTTTCAAGCGCAGAACCAGACAAAGATTGTCAGATGAAACGGCGAGTGTAAGAGAGAGCTGCGTAGAAGATGATGATGAAGAAGGAGTGGAGGAGAAGATTGAAGCTCTTCAGACAATAGTACCAGGAGGAGCGGCGCTTGGAGTGGACGCGCTGTTTGAAGAGACAGCAAGTTACATATTGGCTCTGCAATGTCAGATCAATGCCATTAAAGTTCTTACTTCATTTCTTGAGAGTTGTGAGAAGGATGATGATATGAAGTTTGGAGGTTGAATGTTTAACAAACCATTTGTAATTCTCTCAGATCGTTTATAAGAAGAAGAAAAAAAAATCTCTTTTCGGTTTTATTTAATCATTTTTACTTTTATATTTTATTTTTGATTGTGGCTGGCTCTTTTGTCCGGGGGCTCATAATTTAATTTCTTCTGAATTTTTTTATTACGAATATTGAGAAAATATTGACAAAATAGCCAATGTATATGTACAATAATATGGGGGAAGAAGATATATAATCAATCAAACGGAGGCACAAAAAAGGTTAGACTCTTTCTCAGTTCCAAAATATGTCTAAGAGAAATTTTTGGTGTTTCAAAATATAAAATATTTTAGTAATTTTTAATTTTACTAAACATTGTGTAACCAATTATATTTTACGGTGTATTTTATAATTGGTTAATTTAATTTTAATTTATATTTTTTGGTCAATATTTTAATTTTTATTGTTATTGATGCTTTCTAAGTAAAAATAATTTTGTTAGATCATGATTAAGGGTGAAATACTTTCCATATATAGTATCTACCTAAATAAAATATTCATATTTAATTTACATTTTTTTTATCTAAATAAATTTTACATAGAAAAAAAAATTAAGCCGATAAAAATGTAACATGTGTACCAAAGTTTCTTAGGATTTTTTTGAGGATTTGTTAACTAAGGTGCATTTCTACAACATTTACAGTCTCCATCCTCAGTTTTTTAAAAAATCATTATTAAATTGTTTTTTGTTTTGATCAACTGATTGAATAATAATTAGAAAATCGTTTATGGCCTAAGGCCCAAGTATAAGGATAAAGAGGCTTTCGCTAATGAATCTGCAGATCCATTAAGAGCCCGAGAAATGTAAATAAAACGACAAAATGCGAAGGACGATGTCGGAGGAGAAACCAGAGAGTCGACGTCCGAGAGAACTCCAAAGAGGTCCGAAGGTCTTCTTCCCGTGGTGATTGCTCTAACGAGCGCTTGAGAGTCTCTTCTAAGACAGATTTTGGTGAGATTGAGAGAGGAGGCATGGATCAACGCTTCCCTTATTGCTAGTGCCTCCGCCATCAAGGCAAATGAAACGTGAGATTGAGCGCTTGATCCTCTGGTAATCTCTTGACTCTCGTTGTCTATGAAAATCCATCTTAATCCTGATGCGTTTGTGTCTGATTTCCACGATGCATCTGTGTTACAGAAGGTCGTCGGCGATGGCGTCTCAGCTGCATGTCTTTGAGTGATCGGCGGGATAGGGTTTGGGCGGTTACACGGCTGAGCCACCTCCCATTCCTTTGAAGCTCGGGTCGCTTTCAAGATAACTTCTTGTGGGGAGAGTGTTCGATTCTCAAACGCTAGCAGATTCCTAGCCGTCCAAAGATTCCAACAAATCCAAGGGAAAAGGTCGGTAGTGACTCCTAGAGGAGGGAGATTGATCCACTTGTATGAGGCTTGAAGGGTGTCTTTGAAGGTCGCTAGATCTCCATCATTCATGGGTGAAGACCAGAGGCCAGAGGACCAGACTTCCTGTGCGAAAGCGCAGTGGAATAAGATATGGTATATAGTTTCAACTTCCCCACAACTTGGACATCCCGTGTTGGTTAGGAGACCTCGAGTTTGTAGGTTTGCACCAGTGGGGAGGGAGTTTGTGGCTATCTTCCATAGGAAGAACTTGAGCTTTGGGAGGAGAAGGGGATTCCATATGTGTTTTTTCCAGCTCCACGTGTTACCTTCCTCCAAGAGTAGTGTCGATTGGATATCCAAGCTGTGGATCGAGTAGTAACCCGTCTTGACAGTGTATTCTCCCGTCTTCTGTAGCGGCCAAAAATACGAGTCTTCAGCTCCCAGCACGCTCGGTTTGATACTGAGAATGTGGTCTTCTAGCTCCGGTAAGAGGTTTCTGATTCGTTCTGTATTCCATTCTTTCGTTTCTCTTGTGAGGATGTCAGAAACCATAAGGTCTTTTTCTTGCAGAGGTACGGGTCCTATAGGTTTGAGATTTGACGCCGGGTCAATCCAAGAGTCTGACCAGAGATTGGTGGTCTCCCCATTACCTATAACTCTGCCAAGATGTCGTAGGAGTAGGTCTCTACCAACAAGGATCCCTCTCCAACCGTGTGAGATAGCTGACCCTGCGGCGACTTTCGTGAAGGTAGTTTTGTAACAGTATTTGCTCAGTAGAACTTTTGCCAACAGACTGTCTGGTTTAGTTAAAATTCTCCATGCGATCTTTGCTAGCAGGGCCTGGTTAAATGCTTGGACATCACGAAAACCCAGACCTCCAAGACTTTTAGGGTGTGTTACAGTCTTCCAGGACTTCCAGCATATCTTCTTCTCCCCGTCTTTATCATCCCACCGAAAACGGGTAAGTATTGATTGGATTTGTTTACAGAGACTAACCGGGAGCAGGACGCTTGACATAGCGAAGTTTGGTTTGGCATATAGAACTGATTGGATCATAGTAGCTTTCCCGGCGGTGGAGAGAAACTGTGTGGACCAGCTGGACGCTTTCTGTCTCATACTGTCCACGATGGATGCAAATAGATCTTTTTTCCTTCTACCGAAGTGTTCTGGAAGATCCAGGTATTTTCCTACTCCCCCCTCCTTGTCAATACCCAATTTTTCTTTAACTCTTTATCTGATCTCAACTGGTGTTTTGCTAGAGAAAGAGATAGAAGATTTCTGAGCATTGATCATTTGGCCTGAGGCTTTTTCATAGCTCTGGAGGATCTCAACAAGTGTTGCGCAGGAAAGTGGGTCAGTCTTGGTGAGAATCATAGTGTCATCAGCGAACAAAAGGTGATTAACCTTTGGACCATAACGTGATACTCTGATCCCTGGTAATGTACCGTTTTCTTGTGTTGTTTTGCAGAGGCCTGAGAGCACCTCTGCACAGATGATGAAGATATAGGGTGATAGAGGATCCCCTTGGCGAATTCCTCTATGTGGATGTACCTCTCCCACCACTTCATTGTTCAGTAGGAAGGAATAAGAGACCGTAGATATACATTCCATCATCTAGTTTACGAAGGTATCATTGAATCCCAATCTCTCTAATACAACTCTTATAAATGACCATTCAAGCCTGTCATATGCCTTACTAATATATGTTTTGACTGCCATTGAACAACGAATGGTTGCTCCTGAGGCTTTCAGATAGTGTAGCATTTCATGCGTGATGAGGATGTTGTCCTGTATTGCACGATCAGGTACGAAGGCTGATTGATTAGCTGATACAATGTCGTGTAGAACCGGTTTAAGTCTGATAGATAAAATCTTAGAAATGGTTTTGTAGTAGACATTGCATAGGACAATGGGCCGGTAATCATAGACTTGCTTAGGACTTTGTATCTTTGGGATCAGTCTGATGTGGGTAGAATTAATAGAATATGGTAAAGCCGCCGAGATAAAGAAACCTTGAATTTCTTTTGTAATTGCAGGGCCCACTACGTCCCAATTTGACTGGAAGAAGCTTGCTGAGAACCCATCTGGCCCTGGCGCCTTGTCGGGATGAATCACAAACATCGCCTCACGGATCTACAATGCCGAGGGAGTAGTTGTGAGTTTCTCATTGGTCTCAGGGGTTATGCACGGTGCTATAGCTCTACTGACGATGTCCACTGCTGCAGGATTAGAGGAGGTGAAGATCTTTTTAAAGTATTCAGCAATGACTTTACCTATCTCATCCTCCTCAAATATCGGGTTTCCTGAGGTATCTTCAATCACTGAGATCCTGTTCCTAGCTCTACGGCCTTTAGTTGCAGCGTGGAAGAAGCCAGTATTCCTATCACCAAAGGAGAGCCAGAGTTGTCTACTACGTTGCTTCCAGAACTCCTCCTCCGCCTTGTAGGCCTGGAGGAGGTCGCGGTTGAGTGAAGAGATGGAAGAGTCCTCAATTAGAGTTGCTGCCATTGCTTGATCCAGTGCTGCTTTCAGTTCCACGATCTTCTTCTGACTGTTGACATACGATATTTTGCTCCAAGATGCTATCGCGTGTCTGCATCTGCTAATTCTTTCCGCAACGGTGAGGTGAGATCCTGAAGTCCAAGTAGCGTCCACAAGAAGTTTGATCTCAGGATTATCGCATAGTCGTCTATCGTATCTGAACAGTCGTGAGGGTTTCTTCTTTTTTGAATCAAAGGTGGATAGAACAGGCATGTGGTCGGAGCTTTCGAACTGGAGGTAGTGGGATCTTCCATTCGGGAACATATCTGACCAGGCGCTATTGGCCATTGCTCTGTCTAGTCTGCAGTGCACTAGGTGGGTACTTCTTCTGCCTCTCCATGACAGAAAATTCCCGGTGTGTTTGATGTCAAAAAGATCACATGAGGATAGGAAGGTTCGAAAAGCACTGAAGGAGCTTTCTGGTCTTTCTCTCCCTCCTGATTTTTCTGAATTATCTGTAATTTCGTTGAAGTTTCCAGTAAGGTACCATGCACTGTTTCTATTCAGGGAGATGTCAGATAGTAGGTTCCAGATACCTTGACGATGTTGGATTTCCGGAGCACCGTACACAGAAGTACTGAAGAAAGACACCCCCTTGAAAGAGACTGAAGTGTCTATGAAGTTTGGGGTGGATGTTAGGACCTGTAGATCAACATCACTCTTCCATAGTAGCGCTAGTCCCCCTCCTCGAGTATCAGAAGGTGAGACTAGGAAATGACATTCCATTTGTAGTGGTTCTAGCTCTTTCAGCACGAATTCATCTATGTTTTTTGTTTCAGAGAGGAACAAAATATCAGGGGAACTTGTCTTATTCATGTTGATGAGCCTTTGGACTGTTTGTGGGTTCCCCAGTTCACAACAGTTCCAGCTCAGTACGACTAAGGAAGAGGAAGAGGGAGGGTGTGAAAACCCGACGACGTCCCCGCGGGAGCTGGTGGTCTTGTTTGCCTCAAGCCTGAAGGCGTGCCTCTCCTTCTCTGTGTCGTTTGGATGGGTGAGACATGGGGGAATCCATGTTTGCTCGCATTATTGCACGTCATAGGTATGTTCCGTCTCCTCAGATTTGTGCCAGAGAAAAATCGTGGGCTAGTAGATGTTCTCCTTGACGTCCCCATTCTGTTCTGCTGTCTTCTGGAGGTAACCGGTGTAGACGTTACTTGGTCATGGAGTACACACACTTCATGTGCATTGTTTTCTGGTTGGGTATTGGATTGGAGGTCCATTGGGAGCGGTGTGTCCATTCTTAGTGCCTCAACATTTCTAGTAGCTGCCTCAATAATTCCTGCAGCAGTAGCTTCCATTAGTCCCTCCTCTTCGCTGCGGAGTACTCGTTGGCGTCTTGCTGCCGATTCAGTTGGATCTGCCACACTAGTATACTGGTAAGACACCTCTCTAAGTTCATTCATCACTTGTTCAGTAGTTGGGATCCTAGGATCTTTGGGGTAATCACTAATGGCTAAGTTTCGTTCCAGCGGGGGTTGTTGATCATGCGAGTTGTTACCACGTAGTAGTGGGGTTTCACTTTCTACCACTGCATCTCTGTGGTGTTGCGATGGGGGTGTTTTGTGTGTCTTCTCTTGCCATTGTTGCTGCGGGGAACGTTGTCGTTTGTAGTTGTAGTAATTAAGGCATGCTCTATGTCTCTCTGGTGTAGCGCGACCTCTACTCTCCCTCGAGGGGGAAGATTTTCTTTGACCATATTTCGGGTTCTTAGGGTCATGACCTCTTGAGGCATTAGATAGAGCTGGTGTTATTTTGTTCTGCAGCGGTCTTGCTCTGTTCTCTGGTAGTTGGACCCTTTCTTCAAAAGGGTTTCCATGACGATCGACCCTTGTTTTATAGGGGTCATCTTTATCTAAGTGTGCTCCATTTTCCGAAGAATCCTCTAGGGCAACCGTTCCAGAGGTTGGTTGTCTCCTTGGTGCTGTGGGGCAGTTTCTTGCCAGATGCGTCAAACTGTTGCACAGGGAACAGTGGTAGCCTAGGTCCTCATACTCCAGATAGATGGTTAGCTTTTCTCCTGATTCAAAGTCGATTATTGTATCTTTTATGAGGGGTTTCAGACCGTCGACTGAGATCTTGATTCTAGCAGCAGTTTTGGTGATTTTGTAGTCTTCAAGCGTGCCTAGATCCTGTCCAATATTATATATCATCTTCTCGTGCCAAAAATGGAGATGGAGTCCCTGTAGCTTTATCCAAAACGGGATCTGAGAGGGGAAGAGGGGGTAGATAACCGGTTCCCAGCGATGGAGGATCAACATCCAGTTGTTGTAGTTGTAAGGTATGTTGTTTAGCACGAAGGTGAGGTCCTCTTCCAGTTCGAAGCGAAACTGGAAGCAAGATTGTCCTAGGTCTGAGCCAAAGACATGTCCCTTCAGAGTCCATTTGCGTGGGAGAGCTGAGATGAGAGATCCTATAGATTGCTCCTTGGGATTTGTTACTCTACCTATCACCGTGAGCGCATTGTCGCGAATAAGAGCAGATCTGTTGAAGTCTGGTGCTCTGATGCGTCTGGGGGGTACATTGGCGTGGGATGTTAAGCCCTTTCCCTTTTCCTCTGCTGTGAACTTGCGAGAAGCCATTGTCAGTAGATGAAGTTGTGTGAGTTGTATCAGGCTGTCTGAGAATCACTCTAGTGGTAGAATCTGTAATAGTCTGATAGATGAGGCCGAAAATCAGCAAAAAGGCCCGAAGCAAGCTTTTAGAGGAGTTTCTTGTCGACTCTAAGCTTCAGTTTCCTATCCACAAGCAGCAGAGCAGTGCAAACAAGAAAGCCCTGGTTGTCATGTCGTGGTGTGAGCTCGAGTCTTGCATTCTATGGTGGGGAGAGGCCAGAGAGGAGTGCTTAGTATGAGTGTTTTCATACAAAATATTTTCCAAAAAATCTTATATTTTGGAACAAGAGGGAGTATAATGGAACGAAAGAAAATTAAATTGTGAGCGATTATCCTAAAGTTGAGCCTAGTGGACTTTTTGTTATTCAGCACGTGGCTGGTTAACTTGGAGGAATTGCAAGTCTGAGAAAAAGGGCACACTGAGTGAAGTTGAGAAATGAGAAAGAGGAAACATAATTCAAGAAGAAGGTTGAAGAAGCAAGGAGACGATCGATAGTTGAGTTGAAAGAGAGAACCATGAAGCCTATCAGAGAGAAAAAACGCACAAAGGTTTCCATGGAAGTATAGTTGAAATAGCTGATTTGATTGAAGCGACCGTGTACGTCTGATATTGCAAGCTAAGGTGATTTTGATTCATATGCCTGATCAGTGTTTCTTTATTCCCAAGTCATCATGAGTACCAATATTGTTTGGAAAGAAAAAAAAATTAGATTTTGACCCACGCTTTAAAAGTGCGGGATTTGTTCTTTATCAAAATCATATTCGAAAATATTATTATGATGTTAATTTAAACAGTATTTTGAAATCAAAGTGAAGTCGATTAGCCAGATCGGAACAATCGTGTCTCTTAATTAACCGAATCCAAGTTGAGCTAATAATCGGTTTTGAATTAAATAAAAATGTTGTGCGAACACCGGTCAACCATAACACCTAGTTCAACTTCAACCAAATACAAAACATAACTGGTTTAATTTTGATATATAAATAATGTGAAGAATTAAAAAATTATTTAGATTGCTTAGAAACTCTGTCAACTAATAAACACAGTTAATTAATAAATTTCTTCGGTCCCGAGATAAAAATCGATAAAATAATAAGGTAATATTTTTTATAAAGTCTTATGTAAATATATGGTCTCATTATAATCATAAATCAATAATTATATATATAGTTTATATATGTACAAAAAAATGTATTGTACTTTATATTCACAATAAAATTCATCATTGTTTTTAGTTTAATATATTTTTGGTGACGTTTAGTAAAATTGTTTCTAAAATAAAATTTTAATTTTATGAAACATATTTCATCTACACCAAATAATATAATAAAATAATAGAAGATTCAATTTTCTAAAATTCAGTTAATGTATGTACGGTAAAATCTAAAAAAGAAAAGTTTTGAAAATTAATAATTCTATAAATTAATAAAATAACATAATCCTAACATCATTAATTTATAGAGTTTTTACTATACTTTGAAGTGTTTTTTACTAATGGACCTCTGATTTAAAGGGCACATAATTTGCTATATTTTGAAGATTTAACAATATTTATAAACAATATTTATAAATAGTGAATTTAATGATATTTATTGTTAGCACGAGTTATTTATTTTATAGCTAAAATTTTATATATGAAAAATCTCTAACTAAATATAATGAAAATTATGTAAGGTTTTCAATTTATTTTGAAATAAGTGTAGTTTCTATATTTGGAAGAAATTTTGATACTCCCCTTTTTGCTATCTATAATATCTTTTCAAAATGAATGGAAAATAAAAATCTGGTTTGATAACTGAAATTTAAATTGTCTGTTCGTTTTGTTAGAATTTTGTTAAGATGGTTATTCAAAATATGGTTAGTATAAAAGTAAAACTCGTAAACCAGTAACATAACAGATTTTGTTTTAGGTATTAGGTGAAAAAAAAATATTGAAACTACATATATTGTTATTTTAAAATCTTATTCTAAGTAGTTGTCTTAAATATTATAAAATTTATAACTATCTATTATGTATCAATACAGGGTTTGGAGATGTTTTAGGGTTTAGATTTTATATTTAGAGTTATGATTTTAGGGTTTATAGCTTATATTTGAGCATAATAATGATTCGTCGTATTATAGTATATTTGTTACAAAATACCAACAATTATTGTTATTTTAAAACCCTATATTGAAAAGCACTCCTCAAAATAACTTGTTATGTAAGGAACAATATCTTCTTAGGATACGAGTGGTGACCAAGGAACAATGCATTCCTTAATATTCGTAAGAAATTTACTATTCATAAGGAAGAGTTTTTCCCCTCCATTCTTTTTCATTCTTTTTATTGTAGAAAAATATTGAATAAATCTGTTTCTCGCTAAATATGATAAGGAATTATTATTCCTCATCATTCCTATAATTTTATTTCTTTCTGTTCCTTTTTTATTTGTTCCCAATGTTCATGTAATGGTTACCAATTTGGCCCTTAATGTTTCTATATTTTAAAATAACCAAAGGTAAATTCGTATAGAGTCCTTCATATTGCAGTATATTTT
Organism: Brassica oleracea var. oleracea; assembly: GCF_000695525.1. Lineage (NCBI taxonomy): Eukaryota > Viridiplantae > Streptophyta > Magnoliopsida > Brassicales > Brassicaceae > Brassica > Brassica oleracea. The sequence continues at coordinate 27,381,674 of NC_027751.1, forward strand.
AAGTTTTAACATATATGAAGGTTGATCAGCTGTGTTTGTTTGGTCGTAATGTGACGCAGTCATTAAGTGGTCATATATATTTTTATTTAAGGTAAATATAGATCCTACGATTTTGGTAAGTAATAATAATTTCCTTTATTTTCAATTAAAATTTAAAGGGAAAATTGGAAAAAAAGGGACACTTTCAAGTTAGATTTGTCTCTCTAAAACTTTAGCTACATCTTTTGTCATATTAGGATTTTAATTTTCATAAAAATTTTGGTAAGTAATAATAATTTCCTTTATTTTCAATTAAAATTTAAAGGGAAAATTGGAAAAAAAGTAACATATATGAAGGTTGATCAGCTGTGTTTGTTTGGTCGTAATGTGACGCAGTCATTAAGTGGTCATATATATTTTTCTTTAAGGTAAATATAGATCCTAGGATTTTGGTAAGTAATAATAATTTCCTTTATTTTCA
>NC_027751.1:27383907-27397574 GCF_000695525.1 Brassica oleracea var. oleracea
AGAACACAGAAGAGTAGATGAGAAACATATTCTTCCTTAAGCGCCACATAAGATAAAAGGCAGAACATGTTATGGCACAAAATATAGATAAGGTATATCATTGTGTTGTGGCTATATGTCGTTATCAAGCTATGGGTATACTGAAGACATCTTTCTTGATTATAACGTTTCGAAATATAGCTGTGTTAGAATATATAAGAAAAGCTAGTTTACGTTGTATACCTAGGATATATCTATGTATAAAACTTAGTATCCGATTTCTAGACTAAGTAGATGACCAGAATGAGTATTCTAACTGTAGATAGAAGATAAAATAACATATGATTCCACTTTTAAGAAAAAATCTTTTAAACATATATATTGTCATACTTATGTTTCCAATAGTTTTCATGTTTTTTAACATTTTTAAAATTTAGTTTACTATTTAAGGGTAAAATATGTCCAGAATTGCCCAAAATATCAGAAGTCCTAATGTGACAAATAAAAGTTCAAAGTGTCTCATTTTTCCAATTTTCCCAAATTTAACTGCAGTGGCATAAGATTTTAATAGTTTAGATGAGAACAAACTTTATATTGGACCTTAGCCCACAGTAAGAAATCAGACGTAGCGTATGTATACAGCCTCAGCCTCAAGTGAATAAACAAGAAACCATTCAACCACTATATTTAAGACGGGTTTTGAAAGTGCTCTTTTTCATGAAATGAATCAACTCATCATAGATTATGACCTGGAATCTTCTCTAGTTTTGTTTTAGATTCATAGACTGCCATCTAAGTATCTACCATAGTGAGGAATGCCATAAAATGTGTTGAAAGATAACAAATTAAGACAAGAGGGACAACATGAAACTCACCAACATACAGTTTGATTTAGCAAAAAACCAACAACATACAGTTAGAGACAAAAGGTTTTGTGTGTTACTGTCACGTTTATATATTTGGAAACCAAAGCGTGTGGACAGACAAAGAGTCAAATCCATTTTTGTTAAAAGAGTCGAATCTAACTGAATTCATCAAAGCATGTGGAAACCAAAGCGTGTGGACACAAAAAGAGTCAAATACATTTTGGTTAAAAGAGTCGAATCTAACTGAATTCATCAAAGCATGTAGAAACCAAAGCGTGTCCATTTTGGTTAAAAGAGTCGAATCTAACTGAATTCATCAAAGCATGTGGAAACCAAAGCGTGTGGACACACAAAGAGTCAAATCTAACTGTATTAACTGAACCTTTGAGTCGAGCTGAGGAGCCTTTCATTGTTAGACAGGTTGTGGCTGTTCGTTTCACCATTTGTCATCTTCATTCACATGATTCATTTACATGATCTATGCAGATGATCTATTCAGATGATCTATTCAGATTTTTGTGACTGTTTGTTTGTCCATGCAGATAGTCCATATAGATGAATCATCTAAATGGATCTTATATTTGTTTTTTTATTTTCATTTCCATCCAAATTAGTTTAGTAAATAAACTACCAAAATACTTTTGTGTTGTTTTAATCATATGTTTGATATTAATTTTAGCTGTATTATCTTTAATTATTTAGTTTTATATATTTACATTAAAATTGTTTCAAAATTAACTGGTTTTTGCGGTTTTGGCGGGAAAACGAGATTTTTGGTTTTAACGGGAAAACACGTTTTTGTTTTTGGCGGAAAAACAAGATTTTTCGGTTCCAGCGGAAAAACAAGATTTTTCGGTTCCAGCGGAAAAACGAGATTTTTCGGTTTTGGCGGGAAAACGAGATTTTTCGGTTTTTGCGGGGAAATACAATTTTCGGTTTTGGCGAGAAAACGAGATTTTTTGGTTTTAGCGAGAAAACGAGATTTTTTTGTTTTGGCGAGAAAACGAGATTTTTCCGTTTTGGCGGGAAAACGAGATTTTTCCGTTTTGGCGAGAAAACGAGATTTTTCGGTTTTGGCGGGAAAACGAGATTTTTCGGTTTTGGCAGGAAAACGTGATTTTTCAGTTTTGGTGAGAAAACAAGATTTTTTTGGTTTTGGCGAGAAAACAAGATTTTTCGGTTTTCGCGAGTAAACGAAATTTTTCGATTTTTCAAACTAATTCAAAGTTTTGGTTTCAAATAACTGAAAATACAAAGGAGCAAGATGTAGAGACACAGTAAAGAGAACTGAAAGTCACATTATCATGCCGGCTAAGAGCATCTTCGATGTAGTATAAAATGGAATAATTCCATAATGAAGTTAAGTTTTGTCAAATCATTTTTATTTTGAAGTGAAAAATGAAATCTCTATAATATTATTTGAGAAGTCAGTTTCTTATTTGTCACGCTCACATTAACTCTTACGGTGGTTGATTACAATGATATCTTTAATGAATTAAATATATCCAATTATCATTATTAAATATTTATTTTATATTATTTTTCCTTTTTTATTTAGATTTCCTTTTTTCAAATAACCTATATAATAATTTTTTTTCATAAATTAAAAAAGGAAAATATCTTTTATATATAGTGTAATTAATAATAAGGAAAGTTCACAAAATAATCTTGATTTTGAAGTAAAAAATAATATTTCCTTTAAAAAAAAATCTTAAACAACATAATATATATTTTAAAAGTATTATGCATTTTATTTAAATCTATTTCTCAAATTCTTACAAAATAATTTAAATCACATAAACTAAGATATTTTTGATGATTAAAATTTAATTTAATCTTTTTATGTTCTCTTTTATATTTTTCAAATAACATATATGATAAAGAAAATATTTATAAAACTTAAAACAAAAAAATTTTTTATACATAATGGGATCTCATAAAAAGGAAAGTTTAGAAGAATAATTTTGATATTAAAGTAAAGAATTAATTTTCTCTCTTAGAATGTATCGGTTATGTTTTGATGCAATTTTGTACCTATCATCATTTTATTTTTATAATTTTATTTTTGAAAACTAGCATATGCTAAATTACTAAATCGTATAAAATTAACATAGGCATGGAGCTATTTACAACTAGCCAATTCATTAATATATATACACATCTAAGGTGAAAACCAAACTAATGCAACAAATATAATAAATATGATTTGGTTGAATTAGATTAGAAATAGTTATACTTGAATTTGACGGAATATATGTAACACAATATATCCATAAAATGAGTAATTAGCAATCCAAATTTTTTATATAAAGTCAAACATTAAATAAAAATAATATCATTTATAATAATATTTTTATACATATAAATTATAGAATGACTCAACATATTACTAAATAAATATGAAATTCTCAAATAATATTATAAATGTTTTAACTAACTATTACAATTAAGTATTATTGTTATATTTATTTATGTAACTTTGAATCGATCAACACTTTAGTTTAGTTTTACTATTTGATTCTCAAAACAACATATATTAAATTATACATAATCCTACTAAAAAAATATATACAAATCTAAGACAAGAATCAAACTACATGAAAATAACAAAAGTAATCAAAATTTTAATATGTATTAAAAAATATTTTAGATGAATCTAAAAAATAATGTTATCTAATATATCCAAATAATAACCAAACAGTCAAGATATTATATATCCAAAATTATACGTCTAATTAAAATGACATAATATTATTTAAAGTAAACCATGCATATTGATTACAAATAAAATAACATAATAATTAAAAAATTAAAAACAAAATACTGATAAATTATTATAATGTAAAACAAAATATTATAATGTATTTATTTTGTAAATATCTATATCCGTGCATGAGCACGGGAAAATCAACTAGTAATAAATAAAAATAAATTCATTATTTTATTTTTGGAATAACTTCCTTTTTATTCTTTTCTGGAGTTGTGTTAGAGAAGATTCACTCCAAATTCCATTTAGAAGTAAGAAATATAATAGGTTTCGTGATGCTCTAAGCTGCACGTTCTAATGTTTTGTAATGGACAGTCCTTGGTATTAATTCCTTTTTTTTCTGTCAACAACGTTTAAAGACTCATATTGACTTTGTATTAATTCTAAATTAATAAGATAGATCAAAAGGCAATAGGAACAAGAGTTATGTTTTATTATCACCGGAACCTAAACTATGCATAAGAAGTCGCATAAATATATGTACTCCTGCTCTCTAGATCGTTTCGAGTGGAAGAAACAAGTTTTCATCATGTTAAGCTTAAACAAGCTGAAGAGGAGGTTGGTCTTGACCGGAGAATTGTTGATTCGGTTCAAGAAGGTTCACCGGAATATAGCTCCGGTTATAATTCTGTGACTGATCATGAGAAGACAGACCAGATTCATAAACCGCAATTCCTTGTATCACACTCGATTCCTGTTGTTCCGGATCCAGCCTAGCGCAGTTTCCTATCTGCAAAAACCGAAAAAAGTTTGGTTGTGACTTGTGAGAGAATGAAGTAGAGAGTAGAGATTTAAATAAAGATTGTAAAGAAAACGTGACTAACCTGAGCTCTCAGGTACATGTTATCATGTTGCAACTCCATCTCCTACATGATTTTTGACAAAACTCAACCTCCAAGAAGAAGACACGACATAGATGGAAAAAACGTTACTTGCAGAGGAACAAATGTTGCTTACCCTCTTCTGCATATACTCAAGCTCTGCCACTAACAACTCATTCTGCGATATTCCATATAAGTGTGAGAAAAACTATGTAAACCATAAAGAAACAGATAGACGTAGGTGCATGTATTAAGTACCTTCTTGGATCGGACGCGGTTTATTCCTTTTTCAAGCCTTCCTTCTAGGTTTTTGAGTTCCTTGAAGTTCAAGGAACCAAGTGATTCTCCAACAATATGCCTTCATTTTATAAACATGAACATTAATAAACAAAACAACTTCTTTAGAAAATTACAAGCTAACATGTGCACCTTAACTCATTCCACTTGAACAAATCGAAATGCTCAGCTTTATAATGAAGTGTTCAGAACTAGAAACCATATCTGAAACTTCATGAAGTGTTGATACTTTACCTGTTAGAATTTTGAATGTCCCGAATCTGCCTCCGAAGCTTAGAGGCTTCTTGCTGATAATACTTCGGAGTTCCATGCATACAAACACCATAACATTTCAAGAACCCACTCTTTTTTTCAGTAATGTTTTTTTTTGTAAAGAATAAAATAGAAAATAATGTACCTGAGTATTAGCTTCGGTGATAGTAGGAGGGTTGACGGCATCGGAACAAGCTTTCTTGTACCTTTCAATTGTACCCTTCACACTAAAAGGTTTAAGATAAAACCATTAGATTAGATTTAATAAATGTAAACTGTCAATTAGAGAATTTAAGGTTTTGGAAAATTTATTTTCCGGCCGAAAAACCTAAAAATCGACGAGAAAGGAATGTATGGCTTTGAAGTTTTGGACCAGTTTCTGATCATCACGGTACGAGGATAAAGTTTTTAATCAAACACATTTTGCATGACTATAATATTTTCTCGAGGTAATTTACATAGATGAAAATGGCTGTTAATGCAATTAATTAAAGTATGCAAGGATATAAGTAACTATACTACTAGTGGTATTTATTATGGTTTCAAATTGGTAATTAATTACGACTAGGTTAAGATCCGCGATAAACATTATATATATAAATTATTTTATGTATTATATGTTTTTTAACATATTATGAAATAATAAATATATATTGAATAATTAAAAAGTCAGTAAATGTTACTTATATAATTAAATTAGTGCGAACATATAAATATATTTTATTAATCCAAAAAAAGATTTTTTTCTACTTAATATGGTAAATATTTAAATTTGAATTATATTAACATATATATAGTATATTTTAATATTATTATTTATTAAATGATATTTTCTACTCATTTGTTTTTTTTTGATCATTTGTATTTGTTATAGGAAAAACTTTAAATTACTGATTACAAAATTTTCTTTGTGTGATTAATAGTTTAGGTAATTTATAATATTTTTAAAAGTTAAGTTGTCAATATTTTTTCAAAGTTTTTATCCGAAAAAAAATTCAAAGTAAATTTCAAAATTAAAATATTTATGTATTTTTATATGGCATATAATTGAATTTAAAATGATATATATTTATATATTTTTTAATCTTAATACTTATTAAATAAGAATTTCAAATTATATGATTTTGTAATCATTTGTATCATGTCATAACAAAAAAATTAAACCATAGATCACAAAATTTGAATGTCAGACTTTCAACAGTTTTAGTAATTTATACTCGTTTTTAAAATTACAAAATATAACATATACAGAAAAATCTAAATTTTTATTATATGGCTAATATGGTTGTTTAATTTATTTTAATAGTTTAAAATCCCCAATATATTAATTGAGGATCTTTTAAAAAGTTATAACCTGGATTTTGTAAAAATAAATAAAAAATTCATCCTATGTGGCACTTGTGTATGCCTTCTAAATCCTATTTCAAAGAAATTTAGAGCACCTTATATAAACTATAGTCTAAAAATTATACTTTCTAGCAAAATAATATTTCGCAGGCTATAGTTGATCGCATATATCAAATATTTATTGTTTCGCAGGCTTTCCTTAAATAAAACCTACAGAATTATCTAATGTGACTAAAATATATATATATATAGCAATTAATGATTTTAAACAATAAATATTTGATAACAATTTGTATACTTTTTATCATTTTTGTTTATTTCTTTATTATTAAAATAAATTACATAATTACATTAATCATATCATAAAAATCTAGATTTTTTGAATATGTTGTATTTTGAATTTTTCTAAATGAGTATAAATTACTAAAACTATTAAAAGTCTCACATAAACTTTTATGATCAAGGTTTAAATTTTTTTCTATATTAAGATACAATGATTATAAGACCATATGAAGAAATAATTTTATTTTAATAGGTTTTTATGTTAATATATATACATATATATATATATATATATTTCATATCGTTTGAATTAAACTATACATCGTATGAAAATGTATACTTATATTTTGATATTTGCATTGAACATATATCGAAAAGTTAATATTTTAATTTTGAAATCTTCATTGTTTTTTAAATGATTATAAATTATTAAAATTATCCCACATTAAAAAAAAATCGTTGGTGTAAACTTTTGTTACACAATACGCAAATAATCATAAAATCATATGAGTAGAAATTTCATTTAATAAATATTCATATTAAAAGTGTACTATATATATATATATGTTAATATCATTTAAATTTAATTATATATCATATACAATAGATAAGATTGATTGTTTTGATTTATTTACCCTAAAATGATTGCGAATAACCAAGAGTGATAGTTTGATTTATATGCACACGATAATTTATTACATAATAGTAACTGATTTCTTAGTTATTTAATATATATTTATTATTTTACCAATTTCATAATATGCAGAAAAACATAAAATAAATAATAAATGTAAAATATTTATTCTGCAAAAAGTGCAGATCTTAACTTGAGTATGTATCTCTTTAATTATTTTAAATCATAGATATTTTCTAAATCTCAGCTCAAAACAAACAAACGAAATGAGAATAAACTTCAAAATTAATATTTATATCCAACAATAACCAAAATGAAAAAGAGAAAAATATTGAAGATAGATAGGATTGACACGTGAACGTAAACTTCTCATAACCATAATTAGTTTTTAGATTACTAAATCATGATATAATACCGAGCTGACATAGTTTCATTGTAATCAAATAGACCCGAGATTTTTTGACCTAAACGTTAGGTTCTTATGCGGTAAGTGATTTTTTTACCTACTTTTTTAAAAAAAAATGAGATCAGCTCATTTGTAAACAAATTATGTAATTAACAAAAAATTTTAAAAAATTGTTTAAAGACCAAAATATTAATTCAATCAAGAATATAAATTTATTTTTCCGTATAATATTTTTTAAATAATTTTTATATAAATTTATCTTGCGCAAGGTGCAGGTCTTATAATAGTTAAACAAATATAATATAAGATACAACTATTTTTATCAAATCTTTATTATTCAAAATCATTAATTGTCATATATACTTTAGCCACATTAAGAAATTCCATAATTTTATTTAAGAAAATAATGAATCACATTAATAATGTATTTATGGTTAGTTTAATAAAAATTTTATTATATATTTAGGTGGATCAACCTATTTTTCTAAGGATTCTAAGAATCATTCTGATGACACGTGGGTACAAAAAAAATATTGTAATACTTCTCAATTAATATATAAGAGATTTGAGGAGGAATACAGAACAAGGTTCACGCACATTATATGTATCAATGTCAACAAAATAGGAGTATTATTTATAGATCAGATTTTTTTTTCAAATTTAAGAATAAGTAAATGGAGCTCAAAATGCCAGAAATTCCCACTGGTTCGTACCACATTGATTTCCTACACTTCTCTGAGTTATCTCCCTCTCATTATTATATATCAATGGACTAAATATATAAAGCATATATACATTCCAAAAGGGCCTATATATTAATATCAATATTTTTTAAAATTCAGTGAGTGAATGCTAGACTAAGTCACATATATGTGCGTATATTGTTAAAGGACTTCTTCAACTATCCTTCAAAATAAATATGAAAAATGGAGAGAAAAAACGTAAAATACTAGCTTTCAGTTACATATTTTCTCAAGACCAACTCCAGAGTATAACCAATTCTCAGTTTTCATTTGGTGTTGGGGGTTAGTTTAAATTATTAAAAGGATCCCTATTGGTAACTCATCATTAGGCTTTGTCCCAACTATTTTCCTGATAAAATCCTAGCAATAATTTGAATATATAAAAATTATGGATCGTCAAAACTAATTAAATGTTGTATAGAACCAGACATGCATCAGGTTCCAATGTTTCATAAAACGAGTGAAACTAAAAACGGCTAACGAGAAATTGAGAAGACAAGACAAATTTTTCCTTCTCATATTTTGCATACACACACATACACATAAATATAAAGAAATCTAGAGAGATAATGGTAAAATTTAATTTAAAAAAAATCCAGGATTGTAACTAATAAAAACCCTAATCTTGGCTCTAAACCTCTCGTGTCCATCATCACTAATAAAATAACCAATATTATTTGTAGTAGCAGATCTTTTTTTTTTTTTTTTTTTTTTTTTTTTTTTCGTACCTGTTGTTAGCGTACTCATAGAGACGGCCACGAGTGGAGAAGACAACAAGTGCAACTTCCGCATCACACAAGACAGAGAGCTCATAAGCTTTCTTGAGAAGACCATTGCGTCGTTTGCAGAAAGTTACTTGACGACTTGTCGTGTTCTCTATCCTCTTTATCTCTATCTTCCCTCTCACTAGCTTCTTGTTACTCTCTGCGTCGTGACTACTCCCACCTTCCTCCATTGATTCTGTAATATCAAGAAATGAATAAAAACAACAAAAAGAGGAGGGAGATGATTGATCTAGAGAGAGCGAGGCTAAGTAAGCTTGATGATTAAATATTTTTGCAGATCAAGAATAGCCTAGAAATTAACAGATCATAGTTGATTAGGTCATTCAAAAATTAAAAGAGATTGTTACTTCAAAGGGAAAAAAACTTTCATCAAAAAACTTGGTGTTTTAGGGTTAACTAATTAATGTTCTGCTGTATAATGATCAAATCTCTTTGTAGATAAACAATAAACAATAACCAAGAAACATATCAAACCCACGAATTGGTAACTCAAAGATCAGACACTGAATTAAAAACAAATAAACTTTGTATTTTAGGGTTAGTCTCTAATGTATAGTATTCACAACCTTACCTGGGTTTTGAAGATTATATGATAGATCAGCACAAAGGGGAAGTTACTAATGAGAAACTCTTTTGAAGAGATAATATATTATTATTAATCTCAGTATCACTTAACTGCTGCTTCTGCTTTTCTAAAAATTATGTTGTTCTTGTAAAAATATCTCTCTTTATTTTTGTTATTTCTGTTTTGGTTTCTGAGTTTCATTTGAAGGAATATTGTTGTGCAGGTATAAGACCCCACTTTCAGAAAACAGAAGGTTACACGTTTTTGTTAGCTGAACTGTATTTATACATAAAAGAAAATCGAAAAAGCAGACCAATTATCTAGCAATATTGTCGAAAAAGCATCCTCAACAAACCTAGAAACTCACACTTATATTCTCTATACATATGCATGTAAATAGACATTGATATATATATAGATCCATAAGTGAGATGTGTATTTGTTTCATTTTAAAGAACTGGAAACTGAAATTAAAATTGGAAACTAATTAATCAATAAATAATAAGAAAAAAAGAAAGATAAGTGGTAAGTAGTTGAGGACATTGAAGGAGGACCATCCAATATCTTTCATGAAAAAGGAGAAAAGGAGAGGGATGGGCTCTGTTTCATATCAGAACCATCTTTTGCAAATTCTCTTTTAATGGTAATCTTTCTCTCTCCTTTTTAAAATCGTTCTGCATTTTCAATTAACTAAGATGCTCCTCTCTCTATCCATCTATGTTCATATTTAAGAAAGTGATACATTAAACCAACGTGTATAATGCCACATGAACCTTATCAAGTCTATAACAATAACCCTGTTTTCTCAACAACAAAAAAACAATAACCGAGTTGGTTTACTTGTATTTTATCGTTTTAGCTTAGTTTTCTCTCTCGAAGTACTAAGTTTTGGTTTTACTTTTGCAACATTTTACTTAAATAGAACAAACTGAAAATGGAGTTCAACAAATCCAAAATGAAGTTCTAATTTGATCCTTGTTCTATCAAATATGTTACTACTTACTGGTGCGCTAGTAGATTGCTGTGTTTATGAAGTCAATTTTGCAAAGACTGATTGTATTCTTTTTTAAATTGTAAGATGTTTTGATAAATATACCACTTATGTTCACAAGTTAAATTCATGAGTCCCTCTTTTCCAAAGGAATACAAAATCTAGGATGCTTAGAGATCTTTAATCTGAGAGAACATCATTTGGAAAGAACAAAAAACTCAAGAGTTTAGACATCGCCGATCCTTTATATATTAGAAGTTTATAACAAGTGAGTTTATAACCATATATATGCATATTTATTTGATAATTATAGATTAGGAACATATATATAAGAAATGCAACAAAAAAAGTATTCATGAAAAAGCGATGACAAGAATGTACACAAAGAGACGTAGGGAAAGAGACTTGCATGTGAAATTGGCATCAACTTCTCCTAGTACCTGAATCCTTTATGGGAAATAGGGGATAAATAGTAATTTATTGTGATTTCATCCTTTATAATTGTTATCTCTTTGATTTTCACCCCCTATAACTTTTTTAATATCTACTCTTGAACCCCCTTACTTACATGCTCTACTGAAAACTCCAGACCAAGAACATCAGACTAGTCTTTTCCTTCTTTGTGTGGGACCTCGTTTTGCAGTAGGAAATATAAGTTAAATCCTGAGAATCTAGACTTTGTTCATCATTCAAAGTTGTTGAGCATAACCCTCAAAAAATATTTGAGTCTTGAATAAATTAGAAACTATTAAAACTAAATGTAGCAAGAAAATATTAACCATTTTATGAGGTAGTTGATGAACGTATCCTTCAAAAGAAGACTATATCTACTAAAATACGCATCTAATTTTGACTGTATGTTTTGTCCACATATAATATTAGATACATTGAATCTAGATTATGAGTTATTCCAATTAAGTCGAGATACCGTGAACTTGCTTCTTGTCAGTAAAAACGACATGTATACATGCAGAAGTTAGACGTTCAAATAAGAAATTCACCATGAGAGGTCGATATGAATACGTTGCGGTTGAAAATTTTGACCACTCCTATTGAAATTTGAAATTTATCTTCAAAAAGTCCAAATTTGAGAGACGATGGATGGCAAAATATTATTTATGTTTCCATTGCTTTTCCTGCATTAATTGTCTACAGAGGGCCGGATATCAAAATTTTAAGATCATAAACATTTAATAAAACTTTTGATCAAAATTATTTTAAATATAATTTGGAGAATTATATTTATATATATATAATTTTTGAAAAAATAGAAATTAATGGCAATGTTTTACTGGATTGTGTCTTGATCCGGGTTTGTGCTTAAACCTTGTCAATTTGATGTATGGAAGATCTCACAGGTTCAGTTTATTAACTGAACTGCAGAGCCGTGCCTCAATGTCAGATTTTGAAACATTGGCTTTCTAGTTTCATCTATATAATCTCAATTAATGAAAATATAAAAGAAATGCTTAAAGGTTAACAGTTTTATGCTAGTTAGACAAGAATAAATCTATATTATTAAAACTGAATTACTTTTTGATACTATTTGAAAACATGAATTGCAATATAAATGATAATTGTTTGTAAACATGAATATCAATATAAAAAGAAGTATAGTGTCATTTTAGTAATTTTATTAATATAATTACATTAATTGTCTTTTCATATTTCATTCGGTTTAACCATTTCATTAATTATATTACCTTAAAAATACATCACATCATTAATTATACTACCATAATAATAATAGTGTAAATTTTTATTTATTAGTTTTAAGCAACATTAACTTTGTACCAATTATAAAATCAAAAATGTAAAATAACTGAGTTTTGCATATGGTTAAACGTTCGGTTTAGTTTGTTTTAGTAAAACTTTTATTTTATTTTAGTTTTAATCGGTGAAAAATTACGTAGACAAAAAAATAATTCAAAGACATGTTTTTGTGAATAAAATAATAACTTAAATCAAAATAATAAAAATATATTACATTTATTGTCATTTAATTCTCACTCCGTATAATTATTTTACTAAATAAAAAAACTCTTTTTATTTCACTTAATTTAGCCAAACACATAGAAAGATGCATTTTATTAATTTATAAAATCAGTTAGGCATGAATATTAGCTATCCATTTAGGTATGGATTATTTTTTCCGGGCATCATTTTTAAAAAAAATTATGTCTTGCTTGAATATTATATTTATGTGTGGTTTTTGAGTTAGATCCTTCTAGGCATGGATGAGTTCGATTCTGATGTATAGGAACCTAAAAATATCTAACAAATGTATCTGAAACGGATTCAGATATTTGTACCAAAAATAACCATATTACCCGATTTGGTCCAGGTATTTTGAATACAATTAGTTACGACTCATCTAAAATATATAACACTATTTATGAAAAATAAATATCAGTGTATAGAAAATGTAAAAACCAATACATGCGCGGGTGCTCGAGTCAATTTCTAGTTATAAACTTACGTCTTTCATACTTAAGCAACCAAAATAGTATATAATCATTTTAAATCATCAAAATATAATCAAATAAATAAATATCAGCTGTGTTTTATATATAAAATTGTTTGATTTGTCTATTTTATACTTGTTGATGCATATCACATAAAAGATTAGTGTTCTACTTGTTTTATCTATTTTAATAGAGCTGGTTAAAAGTTTTAAATTTATTATTTTATTGAATTTTTTTTTGAAAAATAAAAACTAGTTTGCTTAGTAATATAGCTTTTATTTGTTTCTACTATATGACCTAAAATTACGATAACATTTATAACTAAGTGTAGGCATTTTTATTTTAATTGCTTATAGCAGTTTAAATTGTTGGCACAACACTGCTGGACTGTGACAGAAATATATATCCGAACATGTTTTTAATATATTTTGAGGGAAGGGATATTTTTTTTTTTTTTTTTTTTTTTT
>NC_027751.1:27400512-27451963 GCF_000695525.1 Brassica oleracea var. oleracea
TGATCTATATTAAGCCTAACAACCAAAAAAACCCAATCAAAACTTGATACCCAATTGGCCCAGATAAAAAGTCTGCTTTGCCTAAACCACCACTGGACTGAAATAACTTTAATAGCAAAAACGGGCATGAAACCTCGTCGTCTTGCTTGAATACCATTGATACTCAAAACCACAATCCTCCATCTCTGAGTAACCACACCCCTGTACCACTGTTGCCACCTAGACCGATCACTCAAATATATCAAAATGCCACAAAACACACTCATTTCACCATCACAATCCATATTCCAATCTTTCAAAAAACCATCATATCGAACTTGTCCATATTGAGAAATGTCACCTATGTACCATAAACCACAATACCCATAATACGAACCAATTTTATTAAGCCATTGCTTACTTCCAAGAGCAATTTTGATCAACAACCACACCAATAAAACTGAACCCAAACACAGACTCATGTTTAAAAGATAGAAAATGGCAATGCTATAAAAGCTTATTAAAACCAAGAAACAAACTAAACCATAAAACCGAACATAAAGCAAACCCTGCTTGCTTAAACACCCGTACTGAAAGGCTTGATCCATAAATCAATGTTTCTGAGTATCATTTTTCGGGTTTGAAGGACCCTTGCTCTCCAGTTGCTTACCATTGTCTCCTTGTCTTGTTCCAGTCTTGGTCCCAACCCGCTTTCGTGGATTAGCCAACGCATTGAAGACCCTCATCTTGGTGCTTCCCACCGTGCTTGACGAGGACTTAAACAAACGCTTGCGTAGCCCATGCTTTTTCTCACCATCTCCTCCACCCAGCCCTTTATCTTCCTCCACAGGTACCATTTCCTCCTCCTCCCGGTCCTTGCTTCCCTCCTCGTTACCCTTTCCTCCCTCCTCGTTACCCTTAAGCACCTTCTCTACTTCTTCTTCCGAGAGGTTCTCCAGAAAATCTTCTGCATCCATATCTATTCCATTCTCCAGTAAATGTGCCTTGATCTCATCCATGTCCATCACGTCCTCATCATCTAGCTCCCCTTGACCCTCAACCAGACCCTGGACCGTTACTAAACCTTGCTCTGCATCTGTAGGATCAGAGATTACACCGGCTCCATCAGCCTGCGTATTGGCCAATTCCTCTTGAAACTTTTGCGAAGGCACCATTGAAACTTGCTCCTCTACTCTCATAATCTCTCCTTCCTCTCTAACTTCCACACGCCCACCTCTTTGCCCCTGTTGCTCTCTACCTTGTTCCTTCAGATCTCTAGGTCGAATATCTTCTCTCCTCACAGACCTATGACGAGACACATCACCCTCTCCTTTGTAACTTCTTCGATTTGTATATGCCCTCTTGTTTGAGGGAAGGGATATAAAAAGGGCTCATTTGCCCAATAACCAAATTCATAATAGAAATTAGGTGGATGACACTGATGTTGACATAATGAAGAAACTATCATTTATACTATAATTTATTAGGTTATACCCTCTTTAATTACAAGTGACCGGTAAAAAAAGAAAAAAAAGATAACGTGAGATTTATAAGGTGTTGACACCTTAATAGCTAACTGTTCAGAATGAGATATATGGAAGACATCCACGTAACTTGTGTTTATTACCACATACAATTTTAAATTAGATTAATGATGTGGTTCCATGAAATAAATAAATGAATTAATGGTGTAGAAACTGAAATGAATTTAGTGTATAATGAAAAATAAAAGGATGGTTCCATTTCATATGAGAAATAGTATATGACTCTAACCCGGCACACAACTCTTAAATGTTAAAACATACCTAACTTTTGAATACTAAACCCTAAACTGTTATCACTAAACCCAAACCTCAATCCCCACCTTCCAAATACTAAACCCTAAATCCTAATCACTAAACTCTAAACCCAAGTATAGACCCTAAACCCAAACATCTACTTACTAAATCTAAACCCTATGCATAAACCTATAAACCCAAATACAATTTATAAACTATTTTTCAATATTGAACACTTGAAGACACATTTACTTAGTTAGCATGTTACATATCTTCTATTCCATATAGTCTAAGTAGTATAGTACACGAATATTTAAAATAATCAAAAAAATTCAATGGTGTATCAATAGTATGAAATACAAATAGTAAATCTTCTTCACTCGCAAAAATACAACAATACAAGACACACCATTAATTATTAAAGCTAAACCCCAATTAAGGAAGCATAAACCCAAATAGTATATATATAATATGATTTAGTATACCCAAACTTTTACTTAGTAAATCTAAATCCTAGGCAGGAACCTATAAACCCAAATACAATCTATAAAAAAAATTTCAATATTTGACACTTGAAGGCACATTTTGAATATTAAACTCTAAACTGCTATCACTAAACTCAAACTTTAACCACACACCTTCCAAATACTAAACTTTAAACTCTAATCACTAAATCCTAAACCCAAGTATAGCTCCTAAACCCAAGTATAGCTCCTAAACCCAAATAGAATGGAATAAAATATATAGTATAGTACATATTGGTGAACAAAATAGAACACTCTTTATTAATCGTCAAATGAAAAGATACATGTTCACTAAACCCAAATCCCAACCCCGCCCTTCTAAATAATAAACCCTAAATCCTAATCACTAAACCCTAAACCCTAAACCCAAGTATAAACCCTAAACCCAAATATAAACCATAAACCCTAAACTCTAAACCTAAATCTCAAAATCTAATATTGGCCTCAAACTCATCCCTATTACTCTAAATACTAAACCCTAATCACTAATTACTAAACTCTAAACTCAAATATAAACTCTAAATCCAAATATCAAAATCTAAAATAATACATAATATTATGTAATATTAATTTATACTATATAAAGATTATTTATAATTGAGAAATGTAGTATACTACGCTAATATAAGAGTTTATTTGTCGCCTATCCAAAATTGGTTTTAATAATTACACTTAAACCAATATAGTATGAATTTCATATTACAATCAATTATACAAAATGGCATAGAAGAAAAATATCAAATTTATAAATATGAAGATGATTACATTTTTAAGGGATTGTTTAAATATATATCCCAAATAGTATAGTAACTTTACATCAATAACTACACTAAAAAATATATACTATACTATTCATTTCCCGAATATAGTATAGACGATAAGTTCATCTTCTTTGATTCTTCTTTTGTCAAACATGCTGACACCTTCCCTTCGTTCACCGTCGTTATTCTTCACTACCATATAGTGATCATCTTCATCTCTTCTCATTTTTTCCGACACAGCGACGCTTTTACCGGTCCGCCGTTGGATCACTATAACAAAAAAAAACGAAAACAAAGTATGAAAACAAAAGCATGATGTGAGAATCAATGATTTAAGAGAAAGATGAAAAGAAATAAAAGAGTTGTTATGTTTGCAAAAGATGAAAAGAAATAAAAGAGTTGTTATGTTTGCTCACCGTATACGCCTTCATCGTTGTTCTTCTCATGAGAAGAAATTCAGTTCAAGAAGAGGTGTGCATAATAAAAGACCACGTTTATCTTCATCTTCATGAAAGCTATCTAATTATCTTGAGAGGTGAGAGTGAATACACTGTGGCCACATATTTTACTTGTTATATTAATTAATTATTATTTAATTTTTTTTGGTAATAGGTTTCACCGGTTGAATATGAAGGCAATATGGCATTAATGTATATTATGTACAAGGTATATAGATTTTTTTTTTTTTTGTCATCTATCCATCTAAACTAGATCAAGTGGAGAGTAGACAAGCCGATTCTCCGAGGAGTATCTCCATCTACCCGGGTCTGATCTATATGAGAGAAAATATAGCATTTGATCCTTGTCTCCTTTGCTAACGCGTCTGCTCGGCCATTCCGACTCCGAGGAATATGAGATAGACTCACATCCTCGAAGTCCTCCTGTAGCCTCTGGAACGCCTCGATCTTTGTCGTGAAGGCTGGCCAATCCATCAGGTTTGTAGTCATTTCCACTAAGTCCGAGCAGTCCGTCTCAAATCGTACCGAGGTTATCCTTCTGTCTCTCATACAGGAGGCTGCCCAAAGTAAGCCTTCCATCTCAGCGTGCAAAGATGAGAGGCTCCTGTGACACGCCCGTAATCCGAAAAATCCTGAGCCCATTTGACCCTTAAGACTCCACCCTAAGCCACTGACGCTGCCATTATTGATCCATGATGCATCAATTTGGCAGGTAGGGATTTGGGGCATCCAAGGGGGCACAGTCTCAACCTCCGAAGCATGGGGAACGTCTTGATCCTCATTTGCTTCCTCCTGCTCGTTGGCTTTTCTCCAACATTCTGCCTCTAGAGTCGCGTGTCGTAGAGTGTCGATTGGGGATACGTCTTTCCCACTGAAAAGTTTGTCGTTCCTCGCCTTCCAAATGTACCAACAGATCCATGGGAAGGTATCGAATTGTGGTCTCAGCGGAGCCACTTCTTTTCTCTTCGAAAACAGGAAGCTCATGTTTTGATATATGGATGTACTCGGGAAGTAACCCGGAAGGGACGGATAGTCCGATAAAGCCCAAACCTGAAGGGCTGGAGGGCATTCAAAAAGAAGATGATTAATCGACTCCACTGGGCCAACACATCTAGGACAACTCCTATCGGTGCCCAGGTGTCTATACATGAGCCTCTCTGCCGTCGCCACACATCCTGTGATAGCCTGCCACAAAAAATGTTTCATCTTGCTCGGGGCCTTTAGCTTCCACACATGGCTCTGTAGGCCTGTGATACTTGGTTCTATAACGGCTTCATGTGAAAGACTCAACTTGATCGATCGGATAAGGTCATAACCGGTTTTAACAGAATACACTCCTGATTTTGTGTGATTCCAAACATATCCATCCGGAGAATGAGAGCGAGAGGGTTTTAACAGAATACACTGCACAATTGTTTTGCAAGAAGAGCTATATTGAAGTCATGAAGATCTCGAAAGCCTAGTCCCCCCGAATCTTTAGGGGTACAGATCTCGTCCCATGCTATCCAATGTAGACCTCTGCTGTTCTGTTTAGAGCTCCACCAAAAATTAGACGTCGTACTCCTTAATTTATCAGTAATGCCTTGTGGGAGCAAGTAACACGACATCACAAATGTCGGCGCTGCTTGAGCCACAGATTTGACTTGAACTTCTTTTCCTCCTTTAGAAAGGAGTCTCGATGACCAAGTGTTGACTCGCCCATTGAATCGATCTTGTACAAATGAGAACACTTTCATCTTCGAGCCACTGATTTGTTCCGGTAATCCAAGATACATCCCCATACCGCCTTCTGAAGAGAAGCCTAAGACATTTTTAATATCTTGCTTCCGAGAATACTCGACTCGGTTTCCAAAGAACATCAATGATTTGGACGTATTTAGTCGTTGTCCTGATGCTTTTCCATATATGTCTAGAATGTCCATGATCTCCTTGCATTGGCTTAGTTCCGCCTTACAGAAGAAAAGACTATCATCGGCAAAAAGAAGATGAGAGATCCGTGGGCATGCCCTAGCAACACGGAGACCTAAAATCTTCTTCTCCACTTCAGCTCCATTTAAAAGTGAGATCAATGCCTCCGTACACATGATAAACAAAAAGGGGGAGAGGGGGTCTCCTTGTCTCAACCCTCTCCTAGGTAGGATTCGCCCTCTCGGTTGTCCATTGACTAAGACTTGATATGTGACCGACGTGACACAACACATAATGAGGTCAACCAGTCTTTCATCAAAGCCCATCTTTAGCATTAAAGCGGCTAGGAAGCTCCACTCCACTCTATCATAAGCTTTTCTCATATCTGTCTTAATAGCCATGAAGTCTTCCCTACATTGTTGGTTCGTCCGTAGGGCGTGAAAGTTTTCTTGTGCTATCAGAATGTTGTCAGTAATCAAACGTTTTGCCACAAAAGCAGATTGTGTCTCCGAGATCAAATGAGGGATAACTCTCTTGAGCCTCTTGCATAGAAGCTTAGATATAATCTTGTAACTAACATTACAAAGACTTATAGGTCGGAACTCGGTCATGTCTCGAGGTTTCTTCTTTTTCGGGATGAGACAAATATTCGTCTGGTTCAACAATGGGTCAAAGCTACCTGTCGCAAAGAAATCTCGGACAAGTCTAATAATGTCTTGCCGCATCTCCCGCCAAAATTTCTGAAATAATTTACTAGTCATACCATCTGGACCGGGTGCTTTATCCGGGTTGATGTCGAAGAGAGCTCTTTTAATCTCATGTTCCGATGGTTCCTCTAAAAGTAACCTATTGTCGGTACTGGACACCTTTTCCGAGATAAAACGGAGGGAGGTATCAAGCTCTGTCGGCGAAGAGGTAGAGAAGAGATCTCGAAAGTATTGAACAGCTACGTTCTCCACCCCGATTTCACTCTCTACCAACTTCCCATGTTTATCTTTGATACTAATTATTCGATTTTGGGCTCTTCGTTGTTTTGTAATGGCATGATGAAATTTTGTGTTCTTGTCCCCATGTCTATGCCATTGATCTCTACTTTTTTGTTCCCAAAAAGTATTTTCTTCTCGGAATGCCAGAATCAGTTGTCTTCTCAATTCTTCCAATTCTTCTGTTGTAGTGAATTCATCATCTTGTGCCAAATCTATCTTATCTTTTAACTCCTTTATCAATATAGCATAATTTGTAGGGTTTTGCTTTTTCCACGAACTAATTTTATTTCGACATGAGGTAACTTTTTGGTGAAAATTCCTCATTGGAATTTCATCAAATTGTCCCCATCCCGAGATAACCGCCTCCTTGAACCCCGGTTTTCCGATCCATCTCTTGTCAAAACGGAAGTTTTTCCATTTCCTCCTAACACTAGACTGAATCCGTGCTAGGACCGGTCTGTGGTCTGATCCCCATAGTTGTGGGAATTCTACAATTGAGTGGGTATATAATGCATGCCATTCTTCATTTGCCACTGCTCTATCGAGTTTACATTTAACTTTCCCGGATCGTCTTTTTCCCACCCACGAGAATGAGTTTCCTTTATATGGGAAATCAAGCATTCCACAATTTCCTAACATGGTTCGGAAAGGGGAGAAAAGAGCTCTCTAAACGACGCCTTCCTCCCCTCTTCTCATGATTTCCGGTAATTTCATTAAAGTCTCCAATCATAAACCAAGCTTTACTACGTGTTGTACTCATGCGTGACAATCGTTCCCACACTTGGTCCCGATGTCTAACCACAGGGTCACCATACACAAAAGTCATAAAAATCTCATGTCCTTCAAATCTAGTTTCAATATCGATCATATGATGATCCGCATACAAGATAGAAACTGGTGGATCATCCATATAAAAAAGTGCTAAACCTCCGCTCCGACCAACCGGATCAACGGTACAAACCTGGTCATATCCAAATGAAACTTGCAAATCTTGTAAAACATTCCGATTGTTCTTAGTCTCCGAAAGAAATAGAAAACTAGGTAAAAAGCAATGATAAAGTTCATTGAGGTGCTCCTTTGTAAGATTAGCACCCACACCTTGGCAATTCCACGCAAATGTATTCATTTGGGGATCTTGGGTGGCTTGCTTTCCACCTTTGCAGCTTTTTTTTCAGTCTTTGACACAACCTCCTCTCTGCTTTTATCCTGCGTTTTTTCCTTATGGCACAACTGGTCCAAAGTGGAGTTTGAGCCCAAAGACGGTCCACCTTTGACCTCCTTAATTTTTGGTCAGGCCCAGCCCAATATAAGGTTTCTCTTTCTCAGCGAAAGGCCCGCTGCCATGTGATTTGGCGATCCCTTCCTCTTCGTCATCGGAGATTTCAGAGAAAGAGTTGACGATGATCCCTCACGACGGAGGCGAGGCTCAGTTATCTTCCCCCCAATACCGTTCTTCTTTTTCTCAGTTTTCCCCTCCTCCAGATTGGCTTTTGGAACAAAAGGAACATCTGGCGACAGAGGTGCTGTTCCAGTGACCCTAGGGGGTTCGTTCTCTTCCTCCTTTTGATTTTCATAGAAGGCCATCTCATCCTCATCCATAAGATCATCATCATCGAAGGTATCACCATCGACCATCCAGTCTTCTTCTTCTAATTTTTTTTCCCCATTAGGGTCCTCCATCACGGTATTCTTCTCTTCAACCCCCGACTGGGATTCGGCAAGCTCAAGAGCTTCCTCTTCCTCCTCCATTGTTAACTCATACCAGCTCTTTTTCTTCTTTTCCTCACTAGTCGCAGGTGGCAAGAGATCCATGGCCTTGGAGTTTGGGTGATTAGTTTCATCAGCAAACCTGAGGCTCTTCTGTGCTGAGCTCACTGATTCAGAGGAGTCTCCCAAGTCACCAACTTTGTTCTTCAACTTTAATTCTCCTGAGGATTTTTTCTGAAGGGCTAGTCTAAAAGGTCTTTCCCTGACATGCTCTGGGGAAAAGTTAAACTGTTTAGCCATTTGAAAATGCTCCAAAGAAGGTCTGGGAGGATCAGAGGGGTGAGAAGGTTGAGCAGGTTGGGGGGGGTTATGTTCAAGAAGGCCTTCAGATGATCTCTCACCCTTAAAGCTCTGAGATGAAGGTACATGTTTCCTCTCAGCTCTCCTAGCTTCCTCACGATGTCTACTTACAGCAAAGGATTCATCATACCTTCTTTTGTTGTAGGTCTCTTTACTAGGAGGAAGAGTCTCACGGTCTCGAGGCATGTCGATTGTTGTCACGGTGGTCATCTCTAGGAGCATACCGGGAGTCAATGCGTTTCCATACGCTATCCCGGTTATCTCTTTGTCTTTCTTATTATTTTTATATGAGAAATTGGGCTGTATAACCTTTAAACAAATTATAATTCATCCACTATCTAAAATCTCTCATGTACAGGGTATATAGATAAATGAGGAATTTTAGATAGTGGATGAATTATAATTTGTTTAAAAGTACAGTCCAATTTCCCATATAAAAATGATAAGAAAGAAAGAGACGACAATGTTACGAGGGAACAAGAAATTAAGGAATCCAGCAAATGGTGACTAATCATACGTATTGTCATAATCATCCACACAAAACCTTTTCACTGTTCACATCAACTATTTGTTTACAATTAGAAACTCTTTTTGCTCCACACCTCCATCATTTTCCTTTTGATTACTAATTGCATTTACTCTTATTATGAAATAATAAACTTCAGTGAGAATATGAGTTGATGCTGGTTTGTGATCCAGTGAGAATCATAATGTAACTGCAGAAATTCCAGAAGTAACATGATAAAGCATGATTAAGTAGAAGCTTTTGCAAAGATTGAAGAAATTTACAAAAAGTAAATAGTTACTTCATACGGATCTTCGAGAAGAGGACTATTTAAGTGCATATACACTTCCAGAAAAAGCATCTGGTGCTATGATCCTCTCGCCCCTTCTAACCAAATCTGAATGCCTTGTGCCAACAGAAACATCTTTACCCATCAGACGCACTGTTGAGTGTTATGCAAACACAACCATCACAGTTGGCAATATTTTTACTACTTCGGTCCTATAACTCAGAGAGATTGATTGTGTGGCTCCTCAAATTGTTTAGAAACAGGGGAATGAACAGTTTGGCGGCACTCTCCACCATTAGTGGAAATGAAAAACGCTTTCTAGGTCAAGGTCTTATCAAGGCCTAGCCTAGCTGGAAAGTACTTATGGCGTTTCTCATTAAGCACATAGTTTGGCAAGTGCTGTCTTACTTGAATGTTTCTTCCCACCCAAGTGACTGATTCCCGGCAAAACATAGACTTTCCTTTGCAAGCATCAGAGTTGTAAAGAGACGATCTTTGTCTCCAGCTGAGAAAGTATGTCCACTTTCATCAGAGAATCTGACATGCCTCTCACACTGAAAAGCACCAACATAATAAAAATAATACACATCAAATGTTCGTTTAGGTTAAGAATAAAACAGTGACTCATGTCATAAATACAAAAAGGACTAATAATATATAATTTAACATTGTTTTTCTCCATTTGAAGGCAAAACCAATCCTCTTTCGTCAAATAAAGAAAAAGAAAACACAAAGCTCTTGGAGTGGTCATCTGGTTATGGATGAACGGCTACTACTGGGATTCACATAATCTCGCTTCGTGAACAATCTGATTCTTGGAAGGCACTTTCCTAGCCTCACCTGTTCATAATCACACAAACTTTAATACTAGAGATGTATATCTATACATTGAATAAGAGGGAGAGAGACAGAGAGCGAGACAAACCTTCCAGCTCATTTTCCTTGCAATTCGATCACTTATCAACTCCAAAGTACTGATGATTTCTCTAAATGTTGGTCTTTTTGATGCCTCACTGTCCCAACATTCCTGGATTAACCTGGCAACACAGAGACATCCGTAAGCATCTCTCAACGTAGATAGATTCATCCATGTTTCAAAAACAGGCTCATGAATGTTTTGTCTAAAAGAAAAAAGGGATACTATTAACGGAAACTTACTCTCTTAATCCGAAAGGATATGATTTTGCTGGAGCATTGAATGGTGGACGTTCATCTTCGATATATGCTTTAGGAACTTCAGTTTCTTCTTTCAGATGGAATGGTACAAAGCCTTCTATCATCTGTTTAGTTTGTTAACCCCACCAACAACATTGTATTAGCCTCAAAACTTTATGCTCTGTGAATATATCTGAATCTCTCTCTTGGTTACTTTACCTCTTGTAAGATCAAAGCAAAAGAAAATACATCTACTTTTGTATCATACTCTTCATTCCTATACACTTCTGGAGCCATGTATCGCCCTGCGTACCACAAGGACACCAAGAGTTCAATACCATAAATCCACCATACCAAAACACACAACGATGATCTAATCCATATTATATTTTGTCGAGTTTCAATTTTAGAAAACAAAATACTAAAGCTAAACCAAGGTTCCCTAGCATTTCTACGCCAGCTCAAGACATGTCATACACATATACAATGTAAATTATCAGAAAGGAAAACTTACAAGAACTGTCCAATGATGTAATAGGCCTGTCTTTTTTATCTGTCTTCTTAACTACCAGTAGCTTGCTGATTCCAAAGTCTGCAACTTTTAGATGTCCCGAATCATCCCGCAGTATGTTTCTGTTCTCTCACTTGAGCAAATTAGAACCCTTCCGACTTTTTGGATAAGCAATATAGGAACAAATGAAAACATTTTGTAACGATATTATTTATACTGATACAACCAAAGGAAGACTTACGGAGGCTCTAGGTCACAATGGATTATAGCTTCAGGTTTGTGCTCGTGCAAATAATTCATTCCCCTGCCAAAAAAAGAGGGAATACCACACAGATAATCAGAAGCCACATAATCGAACTTAATGTTTAATGCAACCGATCATTCATTGAGATGAGCCTGCATAACTACGAGTAAAAATACACAGACAATAGTCACCTAACCTAGC
Source organism: Brassica oleracea var. oleracea (assembly GCF_000695525.1). Taxonomy (NCBI): domain Eukaryota; kingdom Viridiplantae; phylum Streptophyta; class Magnoliopsida; order Brassicales; family Brassicaceae; genus Brassica; species Brassica oleracea. Next base: position 27,411,879 of record NC_027751.1, read on the forward strand.
AATTTCAAGTGCAAACTTCACTGCTTGCGCTGGCATTAGAGACCCTTTCCTGTCAAGATATTGTCGAAGATCTCCCTACAAACAAACACAAAATAACTCAAAATTGTACAGCATAAATTCATGTAGTGCAAAATTCTCTTCAAATAAGACATGCAGAAGAGGAAGTTATTGCGGCCTATATTATAACTGAGCATTTTGCGAATGTGAAACATTTTCAGAATAAATATCAAGATATCTCCTTCATGTCATAAGCCAACTGTCGAAGTAGCATCAGAATTGGTAAAGAAAATTGTTGTTAGTCTCAAGAAGGACTTGACATTTTATTTTGCAAGTTTCTTGAGAACTTCTCAACAAAATATTGCCAGGATTTTGTGGTATATTCCAATTACTGATGTTTATTAGTGATCTTGAAATCATAAATGTTCACTTGTAGATTCAGAGATCTACGTGTTCATCTTGGTTGAGGAAGAATACCTTAGGTAAATACTCTGTGACGATCATCATGGGGTTACTTTGAGTAACTGCCCCTAAAAACTGGACAACATTTGGATGGCGTATCTTTTGAAGCAGTGCAAGTTCATCCCTGAACGCATTCCTGGATACCAAAAATATATTAAAACCTTTGAAAGCATAATCAGTTCAATTAAAAAAAAAAAGAAAAGAAATAGGTGTAGTAAACCCACACTTTGTCTTCGTCACTGAACATTTCCTCTCCAAAGGTTTTCACAGCCACATCAATTCCTCGCCATGAAGCCTTGTGAAAGGTACCCTATCGAGCAAAAACAATAACAACGAGTGTAAATTAGCCATATCTATAGCTAACTAGGAACGTAATACTCGTTTTACCAGCTAACACTCTTACTAAAACACATATGAAAATGAAAGCATTAGGCAATGGAACTACTTACCTTCGAAATTTTGACAGAGTTAGAAAAATCAAGCTCTGAAGGATGAATCTCATACTCAGGAACTTCTCTATCAGTTAGAACATGCATCGGAGGAATCTAAAACCACAAAAAACGATTATAACAACAATTAATCATTCATCACATTCCTTTAACATCCATCAGAGCAACAGCGTAGAACAGGTACCGTAGGCTTTGCACCATGCTTCTCCAGAAGCTGAATCACATCGTGATTTTTGTAATACACTGCATCTGCAAGAGGCTGTTAAGATCAATCACGAATCGTCAACAATCATTTACATCGCATTCACAATCTTAAATCACATAGTTATCAACTAGATCTGAGCCGTTACACTATAATTCAAAAGGATTGCTACTGTGAGGCAATTCGTCGAACACATACTGAACTATGAGTCTACGCAGAGTCAAATCAAACCAAATCAGAGTTCGAATCCATACCGTACTCCCCCAACGATCCATCGAATTCACCTTAGCGCCACGGCTAAGCAGCAGCTCAACGACGTCGGTGCGTCCCTGGCACGCGGCGACGTGGAGAGCAGTACGTCCGTCGATATCGCGGTAATCAACGTTAGTTCCCGAATCCAGCATCTTATTGATCCCTTCGATATCGCCTTCGTTGGCTAGATACATTAGACGAATCGTCGGATCCACGATCCCAGCAGCCGCCGCGGCGGCGAACTCCTCGTCCTCATCTTCGGTTAGGGTGTCCGTCGGGGTTCTCGAGTCCGGCGCTAGCGAAGATTGTCTCCCGAGTTTGAATCTCGCCGGAGATTTCGGCTTAATCGTCGTCATGTTCGGCAGAGGGGGGGTTGTGAGAGAGCAAGATGAGCTGTAGATGGAACTGTAACGGCAGCAACCGAATAAATTGAATAAATAAGGAAAAAGCATATCCCAATTGGAGTAACGTTTGCCTCTTAATGCGGGTCAAGTATCATACTCGTTTTGTACTCTAGGTTTTATATACTTAAATTGATTTGATTATTTGTTTATTTATCTCCTCACCATCTTTATTCACATTAATTACTTTTCTGTAATAAATTCATAATATAACGAAAAAATAATGAAAACAAGACAAATAAAACAAAACATATGATTAATGCATAACAAATAGAACAAAAGGATTGATACAAAATGTGAAAAGAGATCTATATGAAATTAATTTCTTAATTAAGCACTTTAAATGATCAAGTATATTTTACCAATAAAAATATATTTTTTTGAGAAAGCAAACGCATTGTTTTTGTATGTTATATATGTCTCTTAGGCGTTTAATTATCATAAATCGTGTTATAAAAAAGGAAGATGTTTTTTTTTTGGAATAAACGTTAAAAGTTTGGGTGGGGATATAATTGCTGAAATAGTACGTAAAGTGAACATAATTTATATTTTCCAAACTATAATTTGCATTTGAGAACATATGATGGTCACAGATAAAATGTGTTACGTATATGATATAACGGGCCCGAGAATCATGTAGAAATCGATTAACGTTTTCAACCCCCTAGTGCTTTTCCCTTATGAGCAGATAAAGCACTCTATTTTACAAAATTGCATGATTATCCTATCATTTTCTCATTTCTAATAATAATGTTTCGTGTGAGAAGAAATGTATAAGGGTAACGGTCAGAGAATCCATAAACGTGTAGTGAGAGTAGATTCACGCCAACCATGCCTCAAAAGCCAGAAGTATAGTGATAACAAGTGTGAGTAGACACTATAAGAATAAGCGTAGTGAGTTTCAATTAGTACTCACTCATTTCCTTTCTTCCTTTGAGGTGAAAATGGAGAGGGGGATTGCTCGCTTGGCCGTTCTCTCTGCGCACTTGGAGGTGTCTGATCAGGTGTTACCGCCACCGATCGAGCCATGGTGCACATCGGGTGCTAGTGCACCGCATGGATCCCTTAAAGGAAGCTTGACCATCGTCGATGAGCGCACGGGAAAGAAGTACCAGGTCCCAGTCGCAGAGGATGGTACCGTTAAATCCATCGATCTTAAGAAGGTATATATATTTAAAAAGTTGTTATTGAGAAGCATGCAGTTGATTAGATATGCATGTTGTGTATATATTATATTCAGAACCGGATCTGAGATTTATTTGATAATAAACATTTTAAGGATAATCTTAATGTAAATAATCGATAATTTAGAAGTCATGTAACTTATACTCCCTCCGTTTCATATTAAATGTCGTTTTAGAGAATTTTTTTCGTTATAAAATAAGTGTCGTTTTCGATTTTCAATGCAAAATTTATTAATTTTATGCAAAATTTATTTTTCTATTGGTTGGAATATGGTTAGGTGTATAGGTAATAGTATTTTTTTATAGTAAATGTACAAAATTAATTGTTTCCTTAATCCGTGTGCCGAAACCTAAAACGAACAGAGGGAGTATGTAATAGTTTTTTAAAAAAAAAATGGGAGGTCAAGACGAATATTGAAAAGGTTGTCTGAATATTTAAGAATGTATGTTGTGTGTGTATAATATTGATTAGAGATGGACTTACCTGTTCGATGGTGCAGATAACGACGGGGACGGATGACAAGGGGCTTAAGTTATACGATCCTGGTTACTTAAACACAGCTCCTGTTCGATCTTCAATTTCTTACACTGATGGAGATGAAGGAATCCTACGTTATAGGGGATACCCAATTGAAGAGTTGGCTGAGAGTAGTACTTTTCTCGAGGTTGCTTATCTCCTCAGTAAGTCCTGCATCATCATCAACATCATCATCATCAAGTAGCTTCTCTTTGCATGTTGCTTGTGGGACAAAAGCAAACATTTGATCATGGTATTTCTTGTTTTTTATCTTGCAGTTTATGGAAATCTGCCTTCTCAAAGACAGCTAGCTGATTGGGAATTAGCGATCTCTCAGCATTCAGCTGTCCCACAAGGATTATTGGTGAGTTTCTTCTACTCTTTCCTCATATAAGTTGGTTAGTCTTGCTTGTAAACCATAATGCTTGTCAATTGTCATGGCCATCAAAGATTGCTGCATCATGCCTCTCTTAGGGTTGCATCTGAGATTTAAGAGGTTAATTATAAATATTTTTCGGTTAATCTTTATATATAGAAAAAAAATCAGATCTGTGATTTAAGAGATTATAAATATTTTTAGATAAACTTAACAAATAATTTTTTGACAATTTAGGAACATGCAATCTATATGTAATAGCTCTTTAAATTTGTGAGAGTTAAGGCGAATGTCTTATATGACGGTTCCTAGAACTGGTGGTGATTGTGAATATGATCACGTGTATACGACGTCTAACCATTTTACCACCTAACACTTAATATGGACAAGCAGAGACAGCAATGATGATTGGAAATATTGGGGCATTTTTTTAATATTGAGGCATTTGTATTTCTGATGATTTAGTAAAAGATTCTTGCTGTCGATTCTAATAATTGCATTTCTGAATGTTTTCTTTAGGATATGATTCAGTCCATGCCTCAAGATGCATATCCAACGGGTGCCTTTGTCAGTGCGATGAGTGCACTTTCTCTCTTTCATCCTGATGCAAACCCTGCTCATATGGTTATCCTTTTTTTGTCTGAAAGCGTTCTTCATTTGGTTATGTTCTTGATTTCATGAAAATTCATATTGGATACAGGGCCAGGATGTTTACAAGTCAGCACAAGTTCGTGATAAACAGATATATCGTATTCTTGGACAGGTATTGCTGTGTCTATTGATTTGGTGCCCTCATAAATGTATATATAACATAATGTATTTCATATACAGGCATCTACAATTGCAGCAGCTGCTTTTTTGAGGACAGCAGGGAAGCCTCATGTTCTTCCTTTGAGCAACCTTTCTTATACAGAGAACTTACTCTATATGCTGAACTCAATGTAAGCCACTCTCTATATCCCCATCTTTGATTGGTTATAAACGCTTGTATCTGAAGGAAGTAAACTTACTGCTTCAGTCAGTGTTGATATTTTTCTTGCTTCAAACGTGTCCCTAACATGATATATATTCCTCTCATCTTCCATTGGTTACAGGGGAAATAGGTTTTACAAGCCTAATCCTCGGCTAGCTCAAGTGATGGACACCATCTTCATACTGCATTGTGAACATGAAATGAATTGCTCCACTGCTGCTGCTCGGCATCTTTCCTCTAGGTATTAAGAGCTCTTTCATCCATGGTTTGAAGATGGGGTTCTCAAAGAGTGTGATCAAGTGCTAATTATTAGTAAAGTAATAAATGAGTTCTCAAAACCTTAGATGCCCATTTAATAGTTTCTCAAATGATATTAGTCACTTTTTGAGAACCCCATCCTCATATCATGGATGGATTTCTCTAATAATATTACTGGTCAGAGATTTTTCATTTAAGTATGCTATGAGATATATGTTAAAATCAGTATATCTGTATTTGAGTAGTGGTGTTGATGTGTACACTGCTATTGGGGGAGCTACTGGAGCCATTAATGGTCCGCTTCATGGTGGTGCAGTTGAGGCTGTGCCTAAGATGTTATCAGAGATTGGGAGTGTTGAAAATATTCCAGAGTTCATCGAATGTGTGAAGAACAAGTAATACAAATATACTCAAGACTCGATAGTATCTGGACTGTGTTGAAGCATTACATTAATGTAAATTTTTTTTCTCAGGAAGAGGAAGCTGTCAGGTTTTGGGCACCGCGTTTACAGAAACTACGACCCAAGAGCAAAAGTCCTTAAGAAACTGGCGGATGAAGTATTCTCCATCTTTGGAAAGGATCCTCTCTTTGAGGTACTTTAGATTCTTGTATCTATCTTGCTTGGTGGTTTGTTGAAAATGTACGGTTTAAGAAAGATTTGATTTATGATGTAATTAGGTAGCAGCTGCTCTTGAGAAGACGGCGCTCACTGATGAATATTTTGTCAAGAGAAAGCTTTACCCAAATGTTGATTTCTACTCTGGATTAGTCTGTAGGTAAGAGACATGGATGACTCATCTGACTAAAAATCTTGCTAACCATTAAGTTCTCCCCCTGAAACTTCTTTTTGTCAATTGAAATGGGCAAAAAACACAGGGTAATGGGAGTCCCATCACATTTCATCATAGTCTCGCGTATTGCTGGATACTTGTCACACTGGCGTGAGTCATTAGATGATCCTGACACTAAGATCATGAGGCCCCAGCAGGTAATACATTCTTTGAGAGCATCACGGTTTCATAGGGTGGGGTTCTTAGGAAAATATAAGAAATTGTTTCTTAATTTTCATCTAAAAAATTTAAAAACAGTTTCTTAGACCATGATTAACCCGGAGTTCTTAGAGTGAAGTTCTTAACGGAAGTTAAGAAACTGTTTCTTAACTTTTAACTAAAAAAGCTAAGAGCCGGTTCTTAAAGTAAGGACTTTAAGAACTGGTTCTTAAAGTAAGGACTTTAAGAACTGGTTCTTAAAGTAAGGACTTTAAGAACTGGTTCTTAAAGTAAGGACTTTAAGAACTGGTTCTTAAAGTAAGGACTTTAAGAACTGGTTCTTAAAGTAAGGACTTTAAGAACTGGTTCTTAAAGTAAGGACTTTAAGAACTGGTTCTTAAAGTAAGGACTTTAAGAACTGGTTCTTAAAGTAAGGACTTTAAGAACTGGTTCTTAAAGTAAGGACTTTAAGAACTGGTTCTTAAAGTAAGGACTTTAAGAACTGGTTCTTAAAGTAAGGACTTTAAGAACTGGTTCTTAAAGTAAGGACTTTAAGAACTGGTTCTTAAAGTAAGGACTTTAAGAACTGGTTCTTAAAGTAAGGACTTTAAGAACTGGTTCTTAAAGTAAGGACTTTAAGAACTGGTTCTTAAAGTAAGGACTTTAAGAACTGGTTCTTAAAGTAAGGACTTTAAGAACTGGTTCTTAGTTTTTTTAGTTAAAAGTTAAAAAAGAGTTTCTTAACTTGCGGTAAGAAACTCATCCTAAGAACCCTGAGTTAATCATGCTCTTAAAGTACTACTTTAAGAAACTGTTTCTTTTAACTTTTTAGTTTCTTATATTTCCCTAACAACTTCATCCTAAGAAACTGTGGATAATGATGCTGTAGATCAATGACTTAAAAAGGTTGTTTGGCTCGGTGGTAATATATACATATTATGCATAGATACATGCACTTTTTTATACGATCAAGATGCTTTTTTATTGGCTAATGGCTCATTGTATCCTGTGGCTGCACAGACCTATAATGGAGTGTGGCTAAGGCATTACGAGCCAGTGAGAAAATAAACTATCAAGTGATCTGGATTCGAATGTTATGGTTATTGAAATGGGGACTACCAGCCAGTGAGACAAAGAACTTCAATCTATATTTGTATGTGTGTGATATAAACTTATAAACTTCAACCTATAATATGTGAAAAATATATGGTGGTGCGGATATAATTATAAGTAATATATATGTTATGAAAATAAAGTGTTGTATTTGTGTGATATATAAACTTTTTTTTATTTCTGTAATATGCGAAATAAAATAATGATGTTGTGATATACTTTTTTTTGTAACTTTGGTTTTCATAATAAACAGAAGAAAATTAAAATGTTTACAAGCTTGGAGGCTTAGGTTTAAAATTAAAATTAAAATTAAAATGTTGTGATATACTTATAACTCTTAAGTAATAGAAAACCAATCTTAAGATCATATGAAACTTGAACCTCCTCAATCATTTGGAAAATTTCACCACAAAAATTAGCATAGACTTATTTCGTGAATCCTAAGATAATCTTCTTTTTAAGAGATTTTTTTTCTTAAAAAAAAAAGATTTGTTGGAAAGCTAATTATAAGGGGAAATTGTTTTTTTAGGCCAAAAAATGGTAACTATGTCCCATTAGTCTAATTTCTATTTTGTATCATTTTTGCCTCTAATGCCCTTTATTTTTTTGGAAAATAAATTAAATAAATAGTTTTATAAAGTAAAAAAAATGTTAAAAATACAAACTACTTATAAAATACCTAAATGAACTAACTTGTATTTTTTTTCCATTTGTGAAAATGTTTTAATTATAATTTCAGATTATATTCTACAAAAAGTGGAATTCATGTTACAAAAAGTAGAATTCATATTCTACGAAGTAGAACATGAATTCTACTTTTTTTATTGAATCTAATATGTTTAGAATACGTGATCTACGAAAATAATAGCATTCTAAAAGAAATAGAATACACATTCTGCGCTAGACATATTCCTCTAAAATCTGTAGAAATCAAATCTACATATTACAATAAATCTAAAACGTGTAGAAACCGGTTTCTACATATTTACTAGAAATCTAAAATCTGTAGAAATCAAAATCTACACATTATTATAAATCTAAAAAAATTAGTAGAAACCGAGTTCTACAGATTTACTGTATTCTACGGATAAGCATAATCAGTTCCAAAAAATATGAGAAAAAATATTTGGGAATATTTTGTTTCTATTTTTGAAAAATTAGAATTTGTTTTTTAGACAACATACATTTAATAATGATTCATTTACCAAAAGTTACGTGAAAGATTCTGTAGTCTAGTGGTCATTTTATGTGCAGATAACGCCCCAATCTGAGTTTGAACACCAAGTGTAGCATTTTTTCTCTTTTTTTAATTATATAGTTAAATGAAAAATCATTTTTATTTCACAAAAAATTCACCAAGTTTTCTATATGATGCATATCTTCCATGATGAATAAAAGACACAAAAATAGAACAATCCACACAATATTGCATGAATTGTGGGTCTTAAGAAAACATAATTGCAAATGGAAAGATGTTCCTTAATTCTTTGGAGCATAACTTGTCTATACTCTCATATAAAAATAGTTTACACCTTGAGTTCGTGCCACAAGACCAAAACATAATTGACCACGTAGAGTGAGGAAAATATGGAGGTAAAAAACATCCTAAATTAAGTTAAAGGTACCGGGTGGCGGGCTATGGGCAGCAGCGGTAACCCCGATCATTGGCATTTTCTCCTTTCTAAAGACTGCTAGGTGTTATGATGCGGCTCTTGCGTAGATGTTAAATGTTTCTGTTTCTACCGTGGATCTAGTCCTATGTTTTATGTTTTCTCGTATGTCACTCCTGTGTGGGTTTTAGTTGCTGCTTTTTATGGGCTCTTGGTTCTGGGGCTATTTCGTTTGGTCGCTAACTTTTGTATGAATATTGATATTTTGTGTATCAATGAATTTCAATTTGGGAAAAAAAAAAAAAGTTAAAAAAACAGTATTTCCTTATGGAATGTCCGTTGCTACTAGTGCTTTATCTGGCAGGAGGTGAAGGGCCAAGGGATTTAGCTATGAACCCAAGCAACAATCCCACAAGCGATAATGATCCAACCACATACATCGTAAGTGAAGCCATTGTTCTTCTTCTTTTATTCTTCTTCTTACCGCCCTGCAAAACCAAAAGACCAACCCACCAAAGTATGAGAGATTCTGCTTACCTCTTCAACAACTCGCTACTAGAAATAATTTGTATGAAACAAGCACACCCAAGAACAAAGGAGATGACTTACGCTAGCATTTGAGGAAGCTGCGGGACCTCCTCCACCACCTCCACCTAGTGATTGCTGCATCAACATCTACAACAAGATCAATCATTATATATATTTTTATGTAAGCAAAAAGAGAAAGGATGTGGACAATAATCTGTAAGAAGAAGCTGATACCATCTAACATCAGCTTCGCCTCAGGAATAGGCTGGAACTGGGCATGTTCAAGCAATGCTCCACCCCACTGCAGCAAATTCTGCACAACAAAAGAATCAAAGAAACCTATAATTAATCAATCAAGTAGCCAAACTACTGCAGGATCGTATTCAAACATAGTGATTTAGTATCGATACAGAACACACATCACACATAGAAAAAAATAGAGAGAGTCAACAAACAATCTAAGTAAACGATCTCCGTACAACTAAACTATAAATAAGGAGGAGACAAGTGGTATAAGAATCAAGATGACCCTTAACGTACTGAGCCTCACAAGCTTTGCGAGCGTGCTCGAACATCACAAGCTTTTCAAAGTCGGCGGCAGAGAATTCCATCGTGAGATGCGGTGGGAGGGAATAGAAAGAAAGTAAAGTTTTTTTTTTTGATCACTGGGTTGCTCTCTGGAATCCCGGAGGAGTCGAACCCGGATGCCTTGGGATCCAGTTCACTCTAGTGTTACCACTAGGCTATTCTGTCCCGGCGAAAGAAAGTAAAGTTATGGTTGGTTCTCTTGTGTGAATTATTACAAGAGCACCACGAATATCTTTGACAATTAGGGCTAGAATATCTGATTTGGGAATTATTTTAATGTTTTCATTTAATTTTAATTAGTTTAACTATTTATATATAATTTAATCTACATTATAATGAAACAGTGATATAAACATCAACATTTGTACCAATAAAACTAAATGATACTTTGTACATTGATTACCGAAAAATATATATATTTATGAAGAATTTCTTATAGTGGATCCCACACATAACTGTAATGTTTTAATACTCACGTTTAACTTTGATCATCGAAACCTATTTAGTAAAATCCGCATTCTGGCCCAATAAAACTTATAAGTGGGTTAAATCTCTTTTGTATGTATCTAGGATTTTTATAGTACACTGTCTCTACCGATAAACCGAAGCGTTACCCTTTTAGCTTATCAAAAAAAATTCTGAAACTTTTCATCTTCACCTCTCTATATCTCCAACGATCAGTTATGGTACCATTTCACCTCTGAAACGATCCGTCTCAGTATATATAATTCCTCAAAAAAACCTTGAGACCCATATCTCTTATTAAATTACTCCTAAATTGAACTGTCGCAGCTTTTTGCCAACCTTCGAAGATGTCAGCCTCCAGTGTTGTTGTTGCTTAATCGGTCGTTGTTCCTGCCACCTTTCTCCGCCTAGAACATAGTTCCCAAGAAAAGGTATTGACAATTTGACTTTCTATGGAATACTATATACCATATTTGTTTAATCAATATTCAAGCTATCAGTTTTAATACTTTAAGCGTATGTTTCTCTGGGCAGAATTCTGAGATCCACGGTTCTATCCCAGTTCGTGAGAATCACTACCATCCATCGCTACGATAGGGGGTCGATTGTGAAAGTTGATTGATCGCTTTGAATTTGTCCGATTAACTAATATGATGTAAACTATGTTCTGATGGACTATAACGGAAAGTTATTTGGTTGCTAGGACTAACAGAGGCTGCAAGGCTGGGTACGTCTCAGGCGGAGCTGAAGGACGGTACAACTAGAGCGCCTATTGTCCGGTTTTTGTCGTGCCAACGTGCTATGGAACTGAAGCCTTTCTAGGAGAATCCAGATCACTTCGAAACGTCGGCTGTCATTTTCAACAGGTACCACCAAGATGTAAATTTTCTTATGTTTGTGGTGTGGTTCGACTCAAGATTGAAACTTTTGCTGATGAAATAATGATTTTGTGGATGCATGTCAATTAGATTTACGAGGCTACAAACTGTTCACTGTACATTGGCAGGGAAAAAATGGCTATGTATGGTTCAGTTGTAACACCGGTGTGGTGCAATGGGGATGGACATGGTAACCAAAGGTGTGCATAATGTTATTGAGTTCCTCAGCGATGATTCCCCTGACATGGATGTGATCGGAATCTTTGTTGAGTTCCTTTTGTATGTTATTGGTTTGGTTTTAAAACAATGTCTTTTAGCTTAGTGTCATCTTGAGACGTAAAAACTTGAAATTTATTGGTCAGATAACTTCTTCTCCGACATTAACAAACCTGCTGCGGTGAACTGCATCGAGGGACATGACAGTAATTAGAAGAGAGATAGGGAACAAGACGTTGAAAACGAGTGTGTCTGGCTTGGTTCCAAGCAGTGAAGGTGACGTAGGATTGGCAGCATCATCGGGCCCGTTTGTTTTGGGAGACAAGGTCGATGAGGAATGTGCTCCAGCAGATCCTCCAGAGATTTAAGACGCTCAGAAAAAACGCAAGCGCTGCCGTGAGTGATTGGAAATATCTATTATATTCTTATCAGCCCGTCAACGTCTTTTTTATGCATTTTTGAAAACTGCTATTATCTTTGTTTTCCATCATAAACTTTGGATATTTTTTTCCTTGCATGTTTTCTCTATTCGGAGATTTTATTTCTATTTTGGATTAATAATGAAACGTCGACGAGTTCTAACTCATACAAGATTTGTCAGTGGTGTATTTTTTTGGTTTACCTATTTCTGACATTTTTTTGTCCACCATAAACTATTTTTAACAAAGTCGAGTAAAACTCTAAAAATAATTAATTTTTGCAACCGTATAATTTTATAAATTTTTCTAAAGTTATTAATTTTTTTTAAAAAAATAGTTTATTACAATTCTATATTTTTGAAATTAATTTAGGTAAAATAAGAAAATAATTTAATTTATTGTTCGATAAATTGTTTAATTTTTTGAATTCAAAATTTATATTTTGTTCCTTATATTATTTGTTTTATATACTAACAACTACCTAAGTAAATACTAAACAATTTCATAAACTTTATCTTTTGAACATGAGAGTGCTAATAACGCTAATGGTCGATCAAATCATTACGAAAATAATGCATATGAATTCGCCAGTCATTCTTATATCAACTTAATCAAACTGTGTGACTTCCAAATGTTATGTTCATCACCATTATATACAACACGGAAAAACAAAAGTGGAAAAAAATAAACGACAAAATCCGTACACAAACTACACAATGATCAATAACTTATCCGGCTCCGCGCTTGCGCGGAGGCTATACCCCTAGTATTTATAATTAGTTTGTTCATTGTATTTCTGAAGGACACTATTGGCATTTTGTAAATTATTAACCTAAAGAGACAATTGTAGATTAGGATTATCCTATTAGGACAATTTTAGGCTAAAAGAACAATTTTCCCTTATAATTTTAACAGAGGATAAAATGTTATTTAATGTTTGCCTGAGTTTTTTGTCCATAGCAGAGTAGCACTTAAGAGCATGTCCAACGCATGATTTAAGGGGGTCCTTAGCCATAATCTCTTCCATTTGCCGATTAAAAAACTATTAAAATAACCCCTAAAGCTAAGGATTAATCCTAAGTTAAGGATTAGTCCGCCCGGGTCCGTAATGTGTTGGCAGGCTCTGATTGGCTGAGAGGGCGGTGGTGTTTCGTGTGGGAAGAGAAAGAAAGACGCGTCGTCTTTCACTTTGTCGAGGCAAGAAAAAAAAACCCGAGACGCGACGAAGAGGCGATAGAGCGGCGATAGAGACGCGAGTCACGGCCGGCCTTTTGGAAGGTAATCCGACCTCTCCTTCTTTTTGATTTCGTTCAGTGGTTGTTTCTTATCAATTTCATCGGTTTAAAGGGTTCGATTGTGGCGTTAAACCGATTTAGGGTTTGAAATTATTTTGGGGATTTCAATCGAATTAGGGTTTTCATTGGGGGTTTCTATTTTCTTCTTCTGTTGGTGATGGTTTGATGTTGTCGAGGCGATTAGAGGTTGGGGATTGAGAAAACCCTAATTGTTCAAATCGAATTAGGGTTTTCTTTAAAAGTTTGGTTCTTTCTTATTTTCGTCTGGATTTATTATGAATTAGGGGTTTGTCGTGGGTTAAGAATCGACTAATAATGGTTTTCCTTTTCAAATTATTTCGTTGCAGGTACTGATATGGAGGAAGAACTCCGAGATATGAAAGCACACAAAGCGTACATCAGCCAGGTTGATTTCGTTGCAAATGCGCAACAGGGCATTCCCCAACTGTGCCCCTGTGGATCAATCATGAAGAGGACCGTAGATGAAGTTGATACATATGACTACCTCCCCGGGAAAAGATTCTTCATTTGCAAAGACTTCGAGGTTAGTATTGATTCTCTATCTATGTTGATTATGTTGATATTAGAGAGATACGCGGGTTTCCTAGGATGGTAGGCAGCATCGACTATATGCATTGGGAATGAAAAAATTGTCCAACCGCCTGGAAAGGACAATACATCCGTGGATCAGGAAAACCAACAATTGTCTTGGAGGCTGTAGCTTCACAAGATCTTTGGATATGACACGCTTTTTTTGGTCATCCAGGTACATTAAACGATATTAACGTCCTCGATCGATCTCAAGTTGGTAATGATGAAAATGTTTAATTGTTAAAATAACATTTTCAAATTTTTTTGTTTAAATTTTTTTTTTTTTAAGGATTCCAAAACGGATAACACTATTGAACCATCATTTCTGATTAGAGTCTTTAACTATTAAAAAAAAAAAAATTAAATTAATACCCACCATTGGAGGTGCTTTAAGAACGTGGTACAAGTACACCGTCTATAAGAAGATGGGGTCCAAATGGATTCCGACACGGGATCGGGTCCCACCATACGGGATGAGCTGTATATTAAATTTATTATATTTAGCAAAACAAGCCCTTAATATTTATAGTTAGTTACATAACAAACCCCCCCCACTCTCCTTCCTTTCTTTCCTCCACGTTCAGCGACGAGGATCGCTCTCTCTTCTCACGCCTGTCGACACTTCTTAAAATCAATTTTCTCCAAGGGCCCCTCTCTTTCTCTCCCTTATTTTCTATCTATAATCTCAGTGATCTACTCGCAAAGAAGTCTCCTTCAGAAAACCAGGTGTGTATGTCATCTTGAATCTTACTCTTCCTCTCAATTGTGATCAAGATTTCATCTTTAGAGGATCTGGGCAACGATATATCCTATAAAATTTATCTAAAGTGTTAGACTTTGATTCATTATGGTAACCGTTAATGGATCTCTGTTTTGGATCGTTACATCGAGATGCTCTGTTTGCAATTTTGCTCTGTTTCTCATAAAACAGAGTTGCTCTGTTTCTGATAAAACAGAGTTACTCTGTTTGCAATTTTGCTCAGAAACAGAGTTTAGTAGATTTAAAGATTGAGATCATGTTTTTGTTCTCTGCTCCTAATAATGATTTCATTTGCAGTAGTTTCTGAGTCATGGCTGGCCAAAACGCGCGGTTGAATGTGGTTCCCACCGTTACAATGCTCGGCGTAATGAAAGCTCGTCTCGTTGGCGCCACGAGAGGCCACGCTCTCCTCAAGAAGAAGAGCGACGCTTTAACCGTTCAGTTCAGAGCCCTTCTCAAGAAAATCGTAACAGCCAAAGAATCAATGGGAGACATGATGAAGACATCCTCTTTCGCTCTAACCGAAGTCAAGTACGTCGCCGGCGAAAACGTCAAACACGTCGTCCTCGAGAACGTCAAAGACGCCACGCTCAAAGTCCGGTCCAGACAAGAGAACATCGCCGGCGTGAAGCTCCCCAAGTTCGATCACTTCTCAGAAGGCGAGACCAAGAACGACTTAACCGGTTTAGCTAGAGGTGGACAGCAAGTACAAGCGTGCCGTGTGGCTTACGTTAAAGCTATCGAAGTGCTTGTCGAGCTTGCTTCTCTCCAGACTTCGTTCTTGACGCTTGATGAAGCTATCAAGACGACTAATCGGAGGGTGAACGCTCTGGAGAATGTGGTGAAACCGAAGATTGAGAATACGATTAGTTACATCAAGGGAGAGCTTGATGAGCTTGAGAGGGAAGACTTCTTCAGGTTGAAGAAGATTCAGGGGTACAAGAGGAGGGAAGTTGAGAGACAAGCGGCTAATGCGAAGGCGTTTGCTGAGGAGATGGTTCTTGAAGGGATCTCTATGCAGAGAGGGATATCGATAAACGCTGCTAGGAGCTTGCTTGTTGGTGGTGGAGAGAAGGATGCAGACATTATTTTCTGAGCTGATTGCTTGGTTTCTATTTTTTATTTATTTATCAGATTGATGTTTCTTGAAATAAAATGGATTTTGATGTAGATGAGATATTGTATCTCATCTTTGGATTGTGCTTTTGCCATAATATTCCTCGTGAGATTTGTGATTATTATTGTAATGGATGAACTTTATGAATTATTTCAATAAGTTTGAAGTATTACTCTGATGTGTCCTCTAGTTGTGAATGTATCTGAGTTCATTGCCGGTTTAAGACGTAGGTCCATGATGTGTGTACATGAAATTTACTCAGGAGAGAAGAAATGGCATCACACACTATGGCAAGTTCTTGGCTTAATGTATCAGCTTCAACGGTATCAATGTAAGTAGAGAAACAATAACTCAAACCAAGAAGGGATATAAATTTCATTACAATACAAAAAGCTTGTCATAACCCTTGTTTGTATGTAACAAGGAAACAGTGATGCTTATTCCTTGCAAACATATATGTTTCATGAAGAATGTACAGTTCCATGGTTTTAGAGGAAAGAAAATTGTCCTCTTTGTAGATCCATCATACTCAAGCCGGCAAAAGAGATTCTTCTCCGGCTACTAGCTCTGATTTCTATGCATTAGAGCTACTCGCTTTGGCACAATTTAATGGATGAAACTTTCCTTTTTTTGGTCATCATCATGGCATGGAGATGAAATATTGTAACATTTCGGAATTTGGATTGTGCTTTGCTATGAAGATTTGTGATTGTTACTGGGATCCACTATTGGTGGGCTGGAAGATTTATTACAAATGAGATCATGATGTGAAAAAGTACTTGTGAAGCTTTAAGGATTAGTATACCTTCATTTTCATAAAGAAACAGCTATCTTGGCACACTAGCTAGGACACACAATAGCAAGTCTTTTTTTTTCAAATCTGATATAAAACCTAATCTATTAAAACACTGCAGTTAGTAGATGTTACACTGATGATGACAGTAGTAGCTTGATGTATCCTTTCCGGTTTGGCATTAGTTGAATGAAGGTTTAAGTTCATTATGGCAACTATATATAACACACAAAGGTACACTGTACATGCGTTGACTTTTCTAGTATGATTCTTCCTCAACATCACAACCACTTTAAATTTAGGTCATGATGTGTGCATGGTACTTGTTCACGAGAGAAGACATGGCATTATCATAACACACTAGGGCGTCTTCCTTGCTTAACTTATCAGCTTTTACGGAGTTAATATATGTGGAGAAAGAATAACTCAAAGCAAGAAAAGTGATATGAACTTGCATTACAATTACAAAAGCTTCCCATTCCTTTATTTCTAACAAAATATGCCATTTATTCCGCTATGAACAACACCAGAAATAACTACTCTGATGTTCCAAATCAATCCGATAGATATGACTCGGATACAAAATCATCATCAGGTCCGGGAGTGATTTAGTCAGTAGACTTTCTCTCTTAATCATATATATTAATGTCTTGATTCTTATACTACAGAAACAAGAACTCAAGAAGCGAAAACTCAAGAAAAACTCTGAAGGTTATTCCGGTGAAGAAGACCAGAAGAGATGCAGAGGGTGTTTAGAAGACTTTTGAAGTCTTTGAGCCCAAGGAAACAGTGATGCTCGCTCACCCCATGCAAACATATGTTTCATGAGGAATGTATAGTTCAAAGGACAGTCACTTTGAGATTCATCATTCTCAAGCCGACAAGACATGACTATGACAGTGAACAATATAGATTCACCGGGTGTTAGCTCAGATCTTGCCGGAGACATGACACTGAACAATCTCTTCATTTTAGAGTTTAGACCTAATCTCGGTTGTTCGGGCAATGAGGAAACTTTCCTTTTTGGTTATCCTCGTCGATTGTAAAATCAATACGTTACAAAAAAAAAATTTAACAACTATAATTCTATAAACGTTACATATCTATCTTTGTTATATCAAAAACATTATATTATTTTATTAATTATTATTATTAATGAATCATATGAATCCACCATTGATACACCTTTACAGTGGGACAAAAAAAAGTTTCTTTTTATAGCTTTGGCTACACGCAACTCATCTAGAACTGTCACAGAAAGGAACGGCGCCAAAGTCACATCTCTGTCGTTGCTCCTCCGTAGCCACCGTTCCACGGCGGAACACGGAGGCACAATCAGGCAAATCACCGAGATCACCGTACAGTGACTCATCTTCCTCTCCGCCTACTGAAAAACCACTCTCTAGTGTCACGTCGAGGAAACTCCCACCGTAAGAAGATGAACCAGAGGATGATGAGATGGACGCGTCGTAGAACCATCCGAACTCGTTGAGTTCGCCGTAGCAGCCACCTAAGAGCAGCGGAGAATCCACGTGGCTCAGGTCTAGTCCCACCGGTTCCTCTGCGGTGGCGGTTACTTCCTCCTCTTCTTCGTCGTCTTCTTCTTCCATGTTTTCTTCTTTCTTGGCGGCTTTTAGGACGACGGAGCTTGTTCTGTGGTGGTGGTGGGATTTGTTGTTAGCGGCGGAGGGGAAAGGGTGGTTGTGTTCACAGGCGTAAGTTATCATGAGCTTTGAGGGGTCCACACGACTTCTCTCCACCTGCTTCCTCGCCGGACAGCCTTTTGAGCTGCTGCATCTGTAATAACCCCTGAGAGATCCACAGACGAAAAAAGTGATTAACTTTAACGATTTCTTTATTAACTTTAACTTTTCAACAAAACCAAATTAATGAACTGAATAATACTAAGATTAATAAAGTTAATAATGATAATATTAAAATTAATTAAAATTTACGGTTATCGTTTTAAAATTGTTACAACATAGTAGTTGACTAAAAAACATAACTGTTAACTTGATGATATTTTTTTAATAACAAAATGCAGTAAAATAAAAACCATTTGAAAATATTTGTAGTAAAACTCATAGCAAAATAAATAAGTAAAAAATATATAAAATATTGGCACGTTAAACACGTACATAAATGTAAAATGCTTTTCCTTTTTGTGCGCATTACCCTTTGTAGCTTTGTCTGATTAGCATCAAGATCTAGACCTACTTTAATATTTCATCTCCCCCAAGGTTATTATCATCAAAGTAAAGCAAAACCTTCTAGATAACTTAAGTTAGCTAATAACTCATCAAATTGTTTCGTAATTTAAAATTTTTAACATAAAAAAAACAGACCAAGAATGAAGGAGATGGCGCGTGAGACCACGCAATATCAGACGCGATCCGTTATTTTTAAGAACTCAACGATGTGCGTATGTTAGTCCAACCACCGTCTAGACTTAACATACGCAGCCGCCACTGAGGATAAAACGGTAAATTTACCTGGGATAAGGCGAACCTTTGATCGGCTTTTGTCCGTACTTTCTCCAAGCCCAGGAATCAGACGGTGGATATACCTCACCTCTACTCTTAGATCCTTCCACGTCAGCAATCGGAACCGAGACAACTCTCTTCTCCATGTTCCTCCTACTATACACAGCCATCACATTTTCAGACCATTGTTTTGAGAAAAAAACATTAACAATTCGTAATAACATGGAGCAAAACCTCTTCTTGGGAGTTGGTTTTGAGATCTTGGAGTCTTCACAAGAAGAAGGAGATTCAGGAACGACGTCGTTGTAAGTCTCATCTTCTTCGTCGTCAGATTCTTGAATTCCTCTACGGTGCATGGTTGATCTCTCGACCGTACGATTCAAGAGAACGAATAATGTTTTTGTTTTCAGTTGATGGAGATGATTAGGAAGGTGATTAGTGAGAGGGTTTTAATCAACGAGATGTGGTTATTATTCTCGACTTGTTTTTTGGGACGTGCAGGCAAATATCAAAGGTGTTATACTATTATTATATCCGGTATTTGTATTTTATTTGAATAGAATATGACCAGTTGTATTCTAGTCATTTGTTTATTTCTTTTGAAAGGTTCTCTCGTGGGAATTATTATTTATTATACTATAAGGCTTGCTTATTGCTGATCAAATGATTTGTTAAATTAGCTGGACATTTTGATTAAGTCTATGCAAATCTTTATTTTAATTTATCCGCATCTGATCTAGTGTAGACTGTGATCTTTTAATTTTTTGCTGTCCATGTAATAAAAAAGAAAATTATATATGCACACACACACATATGCTCGTTTTGTACTATCCAAAATGAAGCTAAGTACAACTAAACTAACTCTAATTATTATTTTTTTTAAACTCACAAATCAAAAATGTTATAAACGCATATGCACACACACATATGCTCGTTTTTGTACTATCCAAAATGGGTTGCCTCTAAAGATTTTATAAACACATGATGCTGTTAAGTTGAAACTATCAATTTTTAAGTGAGATACTAAGCTGTCTAGTGAATCCGAGTAGTCTGTTTGTGACCCCTTAAATAATGAATTGATTTGGTCTGTTTCAGTCTCGCGGAATGAATCATGCTGAGAGCTTGCCATGATATTATTGTGTATATTAATGCATATTTGTTAGTATGTAATTAGTAGCTAATTTGGGATATATATATATATATATCTGTGTGTGCGATTTATCCTTGTATACTAGTCTCTTATCTAGAAACTAATCTCACTTGGTTAATTCTATAAAAGGTTATTTTCATCCAAGAATTCGAATAGTTCAAAACTTTGAGTATAATATTTTTTCTTACGGATATTGCCAAAAAAAAAAATTATATAACTAAATAATTCATTATTAATTAATTTCAAATTGAAATATATAAATTATATATAATACGATGACTAATACGCGCAAATGAATATACCGGGTACAAAAAATTGAGATGTGGTCTGAACAAAATGATCAAAGAACTATCAAAATAAATATCATAAAATGAAAGAAACCAATACTAACATATGAAAAACTTGGAAGAATAAATTTTACCAAAAAAGAAAACTTGGTATAATAAACTGATGAATCTCACACAAACAACTAATTTATCGTCAATTGTATGCAATGATTTGTTGGCTTTTGTGTGTTTGGCTCGTACCATCCAACAGAAAAAGGTTATGAGATCTTAACTAAAAAGTTTGTAGAGAGCGATGGACCCTTTCTATGACAAATAGATTGTAGTTTACGATTGACACATCTGATTGTGTTTGTGCAGAGATTTGGCTTTAGATAAAAGCTGCAACGCATTTGTGATAAAGAGAAAAAGTATAACGAAAAACATGACTATATAAATTTTATAAATCTGTGCAGAAAGTTGGCTGTCAATGGTTCTCTATTATAATAATATGTGTGGATCAAGTCAAGATCCCTCCGGTCATTTATTAAATTGTAAATAATAAATAGATAAAAAGTTATAATTGCTTGTGTCATAATTATTAGTTTAATTACTCCATTATTGTCTCCAACGTCTGTCATAATGCAGCCAAAGTTTTTATTTTCGGGTTGTATAAGTTATTCATTAATTTATTTATGTAAATGTTTTGATTCGGTCATTTCTCTTCATGATTGTTAATGTGGAACCAATCAATAATTCGCTCGAATCTGATGCAGATGAGAATTGACAATGGAAACATGATTGGATAATGTTGTTGCTCTTGTGTTATATTATAATGGTGCACAAGGTAATTTGTAATCGACACGTCTTGTTATATACATACATTTAATCACATAGTCAAAGATTCATACAGAAAGTAAAGTAAAAAAAAAAGTGCATTTTCGCATTTGTTCGATAGTTTCACGTTGTTTCACGCGTTCAGTATACCCCGTTGGATCAGGAGGCTAAGCAAAATCTGAAAATCCGGTCAGAGAGTTGAACCGAACTCTAATCCAGTTAAGATGAATTTTGTCTTTAATCTTACCAAAATAACCGGATGAAGTCAAAAAGTTAATGCGGATTGTTGAGCTGTGGAATCTGTTTTACAAAACAAAGTTTTAACTAAATTACATCTAACAAAAGTTCATTACCAAACATCCATCGAACTAGTTCGAAAAGAAATGATTAGATACAGGAATGCATTTTAGCTCGGCTTACACCTGTTTTGATGGCAATCTTTGTCGATACGCAATGTCTATAAATAAAACTCAAATGTCGGAAGAACAAAGAGGCAAAAACAAAACTGATGAAAATACGATTCGAACCAGGTGGACAAAACACACAGATTAAAGATCTCTGTTTGAGACATCTTTTCTTTTGTTGTCTAACCAGTAATGTTCTGAGACTTATTGAGAATGACTCCTTCGTATTTAACTTGGAACCACTTCATGGCATCATCTTTCGTGACTCTATGCTGGATTCCAACACGAGCCTTGCATCTTCTGCGACGTGCCACACGGTAACCAGGACGCTCAAGAACAACATAGAAGTCCATACCGTAGATTCCAGTCGACGGGTCATACCTAAAAATGCATTCAAATGACAGATTACACAAATAGCCATCTTTAGGTAAATTCTATATCATCAGTGTTGGAAAGAGTGAGACACTTACTTGATACCCAAATCAATGTGCTCCTGAATACCAAAACCGAAGCAACCAGTGTCGCTGAAGTTCCTCCTCAAGAGCTCATACTCTTTAACCTTGAGTCCACTTTCAAGGAGCTGCATTGCTTTATCTCCCCTGACGGTAACGTAGCAAGCAATCTTCTCGTTACGTCTGATACCAAAGGAACGAACAGTGTATCTTGCTGCAAAAGAGATTGCAACCAAACTCAGAACTCTAAGTAGCTCAACATGTACTTATTGCAAATGTTCTCTTCTACATCACTAAGTTGCTCAAGACTGACTCTAGTAGTAATAAAGACTCACCTTTGGAGAAAACAGGAGTCTGGCCACTCAACTGTTCCAAGACCTTGGAGGCTCTGGTGAGACGATCTCCACTCTCACCGACGGAGATGTTGAGCACCAGCTTCTGCACTTTTATGTCCCTCATTGGGTTCGATAACTTCTTCTCCGACGCCTGATTTCAACCACCAAACACGAAAAGAAGAATCAGTACAACAGTATTCCCTAGAAACATCTAAAACACAAGAAGGTGACTGCGACGGACCATTTGGGATTCCGGTTGCGATAAAACTCCGGTGGACGCTTAAAGTTGGAAGCGAAAGAGAGAGCGGAGAAGCGGCAGCAAAATATATAAACCCTAGATCTCATCTGACTACGGAAATGACGACTTTACCCTCATCCCTCCAACAAGCCCACGTGACCTAGCGGTTCTTAAACATTTTATTTCGCGGTTTGCATCCAAAATAGGCGAGGATTGTCCCATAGATAATATAGAGATTTGCTCGGTTGCTTTTTTTTTTTTTTTGAGCAACCAGTTCTCCGTATTATTCCAAATTGATTTTGACGACAAGTTCCAATTCTGATCACTCAAAACGTGTTACACTGGTTTAACTAATCAAAAAGCCTAACATTTGTTATTTCTCTGGTTTATTGGAACCTACACGTGCACGTGCTTTACCGGATGAACTAGTAGTCTGAACCAAGCTAAACGTACTAAAGCAGCCATTAAGCTTTGAACCTCACCTACGGCTCCTCACTGATAGAACCGGTGACTGCACCACGTCGAGAATTGTCCTACCATGGATACATCATGTTTAGTTGTTTACTACTATGTCTTTACCAGCCTACGTAGTAGATTACTACTCCTGATTTGTTTGATAGTTAAGTACGAGTTGAATCAAGATGTTCAATTCTGAATTACATTTGTGATATGCAAAGAGAACGAGTGGATTATTTATAAAGACAAAAGGTTCCAAACAGCTTTTGTTTCTTTGTTTTCTTACACACCATAAAAGATTCCTCGCAGAACTCTACTAAACCACGCATATGAACTGGAGAGAAACATCTCTTCTTCTTGTTACCTTTGAGGAGCTCTTGTTATTACTTCTTTCCACGGAGTTTAGCTCCAAGTGCCCTCTCCAGCTTAATAAGGATCTGCTGGTTCGGAATTGCTTTCCCAGACTCGTATTCCTGGATCACTTGTGGCTTCTCATTGATCAGCTACACAAACCAAAACCATATTCATATTACCACCATGAATCCAAATACAATACACAGGAAGAAGAGAGAAAGTAGTGTACTTGAGCGAGTTGGGACTGGGTGAGCTTCTTCTCCCCTCGGGCTTGCATGATGGCTTTCTTCAACTCAGTAGGCACACGTTCATCTGAATTTTAAACAAAAACCATAAACACGCTGTTAAACACAACCAATACACTTAATCAATCTAACATTGTAAAGGGAAAACAATACATAAAGTTAATGGCTCGTTTCACCATAACCAATCAACGAACAAAGACTTCAGACAGAAGAAAACATGAACAAAGAATAGCCCTTAATTGGAATGAGGTACTAGTCCACACACTAGTAATAACCACTGTGATTCATAATAATAAAGAAATGAAGTTACTAATATTAATTGTGAACGAGAGACCCTTTGACTAATATACATACTAAAGCTTTTGGCTCTTTTCACTATTACCCATCAACGAACAAAGACCCTCTCTTACTATAAAAGAATTGCCATTACTAGAATAATAAACTAGTTGAGCCACTATTACTACTCTGATTCACATAATATTAGTAGCATTTCATTATCAATACAGAAATGAAGTTAATGATATTAATTGAGAATGAGGAGGTTTAGAAACTGACGAGCTAAGTTCTCAGTGTCATCATCAAGCCTCTTGGTGTTCAAGGAGGTGCCGCTTGAAGCCGCCTTGTTCGTTCCAGCATTGTCTATATCGCAACAACATAAAACAAATCCACGTTAGATTCCAAAACCTGATACATCTCTCTGTTCACAACAAACGAAAACCCCTAACACAAATCACATCCACGAAATCGCAAACCTAAACCAGATCTAAAAGAAAACACAAAGATCGAGATGAAGGAAACAAACGTTTTCTGACGGATTCGATTTCGGCGCCGCTTCTCCGAGCAGCGTTGACAGTCTTCTCGTCGCGCTTGGCGGCAGCGTTGGGAGTCTTCTTACGGATCACCACGGGCTCCCAATCCTGAGTCATCGGTCCTACTCCTGCCATGCCTTGTAATCCTTCTTCTTCAACCTCCTTTCTAGGGTTTCTTCTTCGTGGATAATGATGGAGAGAGAAAGATTCTGGATAAAACAGGCCACGCCTTATCGTTTTGCCATTTATACCTATGATATTTTCTGGGGGTAGTTTAGTAAATAGCTACCATTGATGGGTCCCTGCGAATTATCAGCAAAATATCTTTGCCGAGACACTGAGGCTTTCTTAAAGCCCGTTTAGACCTGGTAGTAGAGAGGCCGAAAAATAAAACGGACTGTTAACTTTCTTATCATAATCAACTCAATTATAATATCATATCTAATGTATTTTATTTTACTTTTAAAAATAGAGAAATTTTATATTAAATATGAAATTTACTTTAATATATTTATCTAAAATTAGTGAAAATTTCTTCCCTATACAAATAAAAATATAGTGATTTCTGTTTTAGGTGAATAAATAGAAATAAATTGGAGTAGTTTTATTTTTAAATGTTAATTATAGAAACAAATATAGAGATTGATTAGAAATACTCAAAACAAAACTGTGGGCTTTGCAAAGTAAAATCCACAAATGGTTACCCTTTTTTTACAGCAACTTGGATTATTGATTAGTACGAGATTTTGTTTGATTCTTTTCTCAATTTTGGTTTGCATATATAGCAAATACACAATCAATGCAATTAAAAAGTTGTCACATCTTCTTTACATAACTCAATAAGGGGGTGGGGGGAATGTATCATCATCAATTTGTATATGTAACTTAAACGTGTGGGGGTAACTGTTAAAAAAAAAAACAGCTGTAATTGTTTGTGTCTTCTTCTTTCTTGACTTCCTCTTACTACAAAAGACAAAGTCATGAGAGAAGAGAACGCCGGTGGGAATTGATTCGAGCTGATAAAAGCAAGGGTTTAAATTGACTGTTTCGAAAAGTAAGGGCGAAGAAAGTGAATCTCCAAAAGAGACAAAAAGGATCAAATTCTGATTCTTCTTCCTCCTCCTCCGATTCAATTCGTCTTCCTTCTTCTGATTTTCACTCATCTGCTCGAAAGGTCTCTATCTCTATCTCTGTCTCTATCTATCTCTTTAATCATTTGAAATTGAAATCCACTTGTCTTCTCCTCCTGCTTCTATTTTAAGCTGTTCCTCTTTGCTTTGCACCATTCATTTCGATTTGAGATTCAGTGAAAGCAATATATAACTTTAATTATTTGTGAGAGAGACCCTGAGGGCTCTGGATTTGTGATATCTGTTAAAAGTTGTGTGTCTTTTTGTGTGTTTATTCAGGGCAGTGCTTGAGAATCATTTGAAGAAGGTGATTGGTCCTCTGTTGCCCTTTTGTAATAACAATATATCTGGAACTGGGAACAGACGCTGCCCATTTTATCAAAGTCCAAAACTTTTATTTGAGACGCTCAAGAACTTGGGAGTACTGTAACATGCCGTATTATATTCAGAGACTTTTCAATACTTGCAAGGCCTCTCTGTCTACTAATGGACCTGTGTCTGAGGATGCCTTAGACAAGGTTCGCAACATGTTGGGTACGACTACGTTTTTTTTTTTTTCTTTGAAGTTTCTTTCACTTTTGTGTTCTTTACACATCACCTTAGCCTTGCTACATCGTGTTCTTTAGGCACTCTCTTTTTGCTCATGGTGTCTGAATTGCATTATGACGCTAGACTGGTCTTGCAAGTTTTCTCTTAACTTTCTTCCATTCTTTCTGTCTGGAATCTCGCTGGCTCCATCGTCTTCTTTAGGAAACTTTTGTTGAGCATTGTGTCTATAATGGCAGTGCTATTTTGAGCATCTCAGTTTCGTTAGACTACTGTTGTAGCTGTCTTGCACTTTCTTGTTTCGTTAGACTACTGTTGTAGCTGTCTTGCACGTTTTCTCTGGAATCTCGCTTGCGCCATGTGTTTAGGAACTTTTGTTGAGCATTATCTCTGAATTGCAGTGCTATTTTGGGTTTTTTTTGAAAGGTCTTATGTGGCTAGAATACTCTTGTAGCTGTCTTGTAAGTTTTCTCTCGGGTTTCTTCCATTTTTGAGCATTATGTCTGAAGTAGTGCAGTGCTGTTTTGAGTATCTAAGTTTCTTGTGTCACTAGACTACTGTTGTTCATCAGGTCTCTATTAATAGCAGACGTACGTGATACTTTGTAAATTTCTATTTCAGAGAAAATCAAGCCGTCTGATGTTGGTCTCGAACAGGAAGCTCAACTTGTGCGCAACTGGTCTGGTCCTGGGAACGATCGCAATGGAAACCATAATTCTCTCCCAGCCATTAAATACCTTCAATTACATGAGTGTGACAGCTTCTCGGTATGCAAACTTCCTTTTTAGATTGCTGGTGCTGCTTTTGAATGTTCCTTAATCAATGTGTTCAAAGAGGTGCATAACTCATCATGGCTATGTTTACATAGAAATGCCATTGATAGGTTTCTCATGTTGTAACCAGAACTACTAGTGTTGATGAGGGTTTTTGAATTTGGTATGGTTTCTTGATTTTCTCGTCTGCTTATGACTTGATCATTGTTCTTCTGTCAGATTGGAATTTTCTGCATGCCACCGTCGTCTGTCATACCTCTCCATAACCATCCAGGCATGACAGTGGTAAGCAAGCTCGTCTACGGTTCGATGCACGTGAAGTCATATGATTGGGTTGAGTCTGATCCATCAGAGCTAGACGATCCATTACAGGGTAACACATGTAAACCGCCCAATGTAACTTCCGTATAATTTCAGTAGCCCATCTCTGATCAATCTATTATTCTCATTTTATTCATAGCAAGACCTGCAAAGCTGGTCAAGGATACTAACATGACGGCTCCTTGCCCAGCAACCACGCTTTATCCAACAACTGGAGGCAACATCCATTGTTTCAAAGCCATTACTCATTGTGCAATCTTCGATATCTTATCTCCTCCTTACTCTCCTACTCATGGAAGACACTGCAACTACTTCCGCAAATCCCCAATCGCTGACTTGCCTGGTAAAATAACCAATACACACCAGTTTAGTGTTATCTTGCTAATTGGTGAATGGTTATCATATTTTACTATGGAAGTGTTGTTGTTGACGATGATGATATATGGAAACCAGGTGAGATTGAAGTGATGAATGGAGAAGTGATATCAAATGTGACATGGCTTGAAGAGTATCAGCCTCCAGATAACTTTGTGATATGGAAAGTTCCTTACAGAGGTCCTGTGATTAGAAAATGAGACATTATAAAAAGGCTTTAAGAGCAGAAAGAAGAAAAAGTTTTATCATCTGGAGAATAAAATTGGTGAACCATTCAGAATGCTTGCTTGCTTTGTGGTCAAGAAGTTCTCAGTGACCACATTGAGTTTCAGCCTGTTTCATTATATGATAATGTTTTACTACTACATACATCTTTACTAGTTCAATATGATAATAGTTTTTGTTAGAATAATTGCTCACAAACGATGTATTTAGTTTCTTAAATTCTTAGTTTCACCTATCCTTTGCCTTTCACTATTTCATCTTTTATATATCAAAATCATAGATTCAAAGTTCATCTTGTGGCTAAAAATTGGCCATGAGAAACCTTCTAGTAGCTAAAAAGTTTGGAGTGTTAACCTAACGTTGCGTGTGCATAACTTGTTTATAATGAAGGTAAAATAAGAAAGGTTCAAAACTGATAACAGACGTATGTTTCCTCCACATGCATCAGTACAAGAAATGAAAGACAACAAAATGTAATCAGCACTACGATTCAATAAAAAAAGAAAAGCAAAAACCATGAAGATCTAATCCTCTGATCTTCCATTGCCTCACTTTCTAACGACAGTTTTCTTCCTCTTAGGTGTCAAACCACCTCCAGACCCTTGTTTTGTGATCTCCGTCTTCTTCGTCTTCGGCTTTAACTCATCCTTACTCTTCTCTTTAACGTTCCCCTTAGCCACTTTCTTCTTCGGTTTCTCAGTCTCTACAACCTCACTCACCTCCTTATCATCCATACTTTTCTCTTTCAGCTTCCCCTTGGCCACTTTCTTCTTCGGTTTCTCAGCCTCTGCAACCTCACTTACCTTCTTTCTCTTCTTCTTCTTCTTATCACTAGCAGACTCAACAACCTCATTACTCACTTCAACATCACCAATCTCATCATCATCAAGCACCTCAGACACATTACTATCCATATACCTAACCTCATGAATCCTCCCCTTCTTCTTCTTCTTCCCCTTCACCACATCACTCTTCTCACCACTCTCCTCCTCTTCCTTAAAAACAAGACTCTTCCCATTCCCAGCACCAAAAGCATCAATCTTCAGCTTCAAATCAGGCACACTCTGATACACAGGCAACGCCACGCTCTCAGACAGCTTCAAATGCAAAGACCTAACATACTTCCACTGACCCGGCAACACCTCAACAACCCCACTCAAAGTCTCCATCACATTCTCCACAATCTCACCCCCTTCCATAGACAACTTCCCAACCTTCACAACGCTACAAGTCCCGGTCCTCACAAAGAACATCGCAGATCCGCAAGCCCTCTCCACCTGCTCCTTCCAGTTCCTATGCTTCAAATCAACAGCTGCTGGTAACTTCTTGGAACTGAAAAACTTCTTCCCGATCAGCCTCGGGAGGAGGGAGATCACCCTCCGGTCCGCGAAGAACATGTCGTACGAGTCGCAGAGCTTGCGCTTCGACTCGAAGGCCTTGTAATCGGTCCTGAGCTTCGAGAGCTTGAGGATCTTCGTGATCGGGACGTTATCGGACTCGATCTTCTTCTTCGCGTCTTCTTTCGTTAAACCGCTTTTAGGTCTGTCGTCGATGATGAGGCAGAGCTCGGGAGAGGAGGAGTCTTCTTCGGTGTTGATGAGAGGGTGAGGGAGGGGGATGCGGTGAGGCTTCGTGCGGTTAGTTTGTGGGATCTTCTTTAAGGTGACGATTAGGTAGATGAACTCGTCTTGCTCGAGGAGCTGTGGCTTCTCTGTTTTTGATTTCTCGCTTCTCCATTTCAGTAGAGCGGAGACGGCGCCGTTTACCGTCTTGGGGCTCACTCTTGAGGTTTGTGAAGGTGGAGCGAGTTGCTCATCTGGGTGCGGCGGGGATGCTGCGGTGGTTGTCATTGAGATTAGGGTTTAAGGAAGAGGGAGAGAGGGAAGAAGGGTGTGATTTAAAGATTTATACGTTGGTCATTCTGTGCCCTGGTAGGTAATGGGCCTGACTTTTTCGGCCCGTATTTAATTTTCTTTGAACTTATGGGCTCAAATTCAACCACGGTTGTATTTTTGTGATTTGTCTCTTTTATTAGTGGTCAAAATCTCTTTTCTCTCTCTCTCTTTTTTAAAATGATCAGTATTTTAAGAGTTGATTACACATAAGAACACTTTTTATCTTTCCTTTACATTGAGAGTCACTTCCTACATGTGAGACACTTTTTGGTGGGACCTAGATGTATTTTTGACAAATTTGTCCTTGTGAGAAATGACGAAGTGTGGACGACGAGTTGTGGTCCACGAATTGTGGATGAGAAGTAACTTGTGGACATATGAATCAAAAAAATGCAAAGAATATTTATGATGGTTTACTTCCACTATTACAAATTTGAAATTTTAAAGAAATTTGACATGTATGCAAAATATGTGGATGAATAGGAAAATGAAAAATGTGGGTTAGTAAAAATGTCACATAAATGTAAGTTATTGAAAACATGGACCCATAAATGTGGATACGAGTTATGAGTTTATATGAACATTATTTTTCTATAATGTGAACAAAATTTCGTGGATGATTTTTCATATGCTAATTTCCTATGTTCTTCAACTTAAAATATAATAACTTATGTATAAGAGATGTGTGATCATGGCGTCTTGACGAGCTTGAATAGAGAACGACGAAGCTTGAAATCCCAAGCTCGACACAGTGAAGAAAAAGAACCGTGGCGGATTGGAATGGAGTTCCAGAGGAGCGCCGTCGTCACCTGCACAATCGAGTTCTGGTTCCAACTCTCTAACGATTTTATCTTTCGATCTGTTGTACACTGATCCGCTGGAGACTTCCCCGATGACCACATCCAATCCAACGCAACTAGCTCTTGATCTCCAATAAGACAGTTGTGATCGATCTGTCTTATCGGAGATCGAGAGCTAGTTGTGTTGGATTGGATGTGGTTACAGGGAAAGTCTCCAGCAGATCGGCGATGGCTCCCATTGCGACAGTGGGAGTGACAGTAGAAACGTGGTTATGTGGGTTTCTCATTTCTGAAGACTATGGCGAAGAACAAGTTTTAAAAGGTATCAACCAACGACTTCCCGTTTTAAGATGTCCATGTCCATATCTAATCTATAATTTTATTATCCACGCTTTGGTGTCCACGTCCACATTTAATTTTGTTTATACATTAATATATATATATATATAATATATGAAAATGAATCATAGAATATTTTATATATAATTTATTATGACAATTATTTTTGTTTAATATATTTTAGAATTTGAGATAAATATAATGGAAACATAAAATGGAAATCTAGAAGAGAGAAGAGAGGTGGGCCCTCGTGATGTTTTGGTTACGGAATCTTCGGTAACTCAACAAGCAAAGGAAGTGGATTTTCTTTAATTAGAGGACATAGTTATTTTTCAAACACTACAAAGTATGTCTCAAGTGGAACGTGGCTTCGGATGTAATAACAAAGTGAGAAAGTGGCTGAGAGAGTAAATTTTTCGTATTTTAATCATTTGAATTATTAAAACATTTCGTTTTGGAACATTGATGGTAGAGATATGTCTGGCAGATTGATAATTCGATTTGATATGAGATTATATGTAAGGATAATTAACAGTTTTTTTTTTTTTTTTTTTTTTGATTAATCTGGAGGGACTTCCACCCCCAGGGGCCAACCACTCGGCGCGAGGCGGACCATTTGGTACTATGGAGAATTAGATACCCCAATTGCCTGGCCAGCGGTTCGAATCCGGGTGTGTATTGTGGCCGAAGCTTTCTCAACACCACCAGGCCAACCCCGCTGGTTTATAATTAATTAACAGTTGAGTTGGGATTATCCTAGTGATATGATTAAAAGGTTAAGATTCTTAGTGTTTTGATTTGATTTTCGTATTAGTTTGTAAAGTTTTCACTTTCAAGTAATTAAAATTTTACAAGTATAGAAGGATAGATATACAAGGTAACCAAATGAGCATATAACAAACATTCAAAAGGGATTCAAAATCAATAAAATAAAATACTATAAAACGACATTATAGTATTTGGTAGACACTGCACTGTTTACTATAAAGCTGTTTGCCTTTATTTCATGTTCTTCACAGAAAAATCAAACGTTATGACCTTTTTAAAAAATTTGTGTGTTCAAAATGCATTTATGTTTGAAACTAGAAAGTTCAAATTGCAACAACGTATACATACACATTGACTTATTGGAGTCATATCACAATGTTGACTTCATTGGATGCTACGAACATTATTAAAACACGAAAGCCAAGTCGTTATAGCTCCATAGATGATGCCACTCTCTATAAACACAGAAGCCAAGTCGTTATAATAGAGAAAAGATTTGCCTTTTGTGTGTAGAGAAAAAAAGCTAAACTTTTCAAAACTATCTCTGTCTATATATCTTTGCAACGGCTATCACTCTCTCTCGTCAGTTCAATTCATACTCCTGTGTATCTCTTTTGCTGCTTCTCTATACTTGTTTTAGCTCTCTACCAAACTCAAATGCCCAAAACCCTTAATCTCAAATCTGTATGATCTTATCTCATGATCTGATCCACTTCGCAAAAATCTCAGATCTTCTCTGATTTGAACTTTACACTTAATGGGGATTCATAAGTAAAAGGCGAGGACTTTAGCTTCGTGAGGTAAACAGATTTCAATTGATTCTTTTATCACTATCATTCAGCTAATTCAATGGGTGGTTTCATTACATTATTGCTTCACAAAGTCTGGTCCTTTTTCGTGTTTGTTGCTGTCTTGACGGGATCCAGCTTTTTGTAATTGATGAATTCCTCTAAGATTCAGTTGTTGTTACCTTTATAGGTGAAAAACAAAATGGACATTGTTGAGAGAAAACGACCAAGAGGAGCGTTTCTAAATCTGTTTGATTGGCCTGGCAAATCAAGGAAGAAGCTTTTCTCATCCAACACATCTCAAATCTCTGGTATGACACTTCACCCTTTTGTTTTCTGTATACAGAACTCATTTTGTAATCTAAAGTTTCTTGTTTTAAAACTGAAGATTCAAAGCAAGCAAAGGAGAATGTTCCAAACCAATCAATTACACAACATTCTCTTGTAAGCCTTTTGCTCTCAAATCTCTATACTATCTTCCTTGTTCTCTGCAATGTTTTTGTGGTTGTGTAAGTTTAGTCAATGACATGAACTAATTCTGTTTTCTGTTTCAATAGTTGCAAGCCTTTTGCTCTCAATACTATTTTCCTTGTTTTATGCAATGTTTTGTGTGTGTGTGTATTAGTCTAGTGAATGACATGAACAGATTGTGTGACCTGTTTCAACAGTTGTAAGCCTTTTGCTCTCAATACTACTCTCCTTGTTTTTAGTGAATGACATGAACTGATTGTGTGATCTGTTTCAACAGTTGTAAGCCTTTTGCTCTCAATACTATATTCCTTGTTTTATGCAAAGTTTTTGTGGTTGTGTTAGTTTAGTGAATGACATGAACTGATTATGTTATACCCTCTTGTGTTAACTGTTTCAACAGTTTGAGGTTGATCAGACAGTAAAGAACTCAACTTTCAATCCAAGAAGCGACTCCAGCTGTTGTGCATCTTCTGTAACTAGTGATGTTGGAAATGTAGCTAGAGCACCGAGTGTGGTAGCAAGGCTCATGGGTTTAGAGTGTTTACCACTACCAAACGTTATGGAACGTCCTGATACTGATCCATACTTTCTCAGATCCTCTCGGCAAACAAACACTTCTGATCATCAGAGTGACGTTTCGTTGGACCATTTGGATTCAAGAACCAGTAAAGGGCCACGTAAGAGGATGATTGAGAGGTTTCAAACTGAAACCATGCCTCCAAGAACCGCTAAACCGATCTCTGTCACTCACAGTAAGCTCTTGTCTCCTATAAGGAACCCTGGGTTTGTTCCATCTAGGAACCCTGCATGTGTAATGGAAGCTGCTTCAAGGATGATAGAGCCAAGTCCCCGGATGATGGCAAGGACACGTGTGGTTCCGTCATCTGATTCTTCTTCTCCGGTTCCTTTAAGGATCAGAGACTTGAAGGAGAAACTAGAAGCTGCTGCACAGAAAGCTTCAGCTTCAGGCCCTCAAATTTTTAATGATAATAAGAAAACTAAAGCTTTGGGGAAAAACAGTTTAACAACATCCTCAAGTGGAAACAAAAGGAGCCAAAAGGAGAAAGGAGAAGCTAAGAGCCGTGCAGTGAAAAGCCAGAATGGTCTCAAAGGATCTTCCTTAAGCGCAGGGAAGAAGAATGTGCTTAAGCAGAATCACCAGAAGCAAAACTGCAAAGACAATCATCAGCAAAGTAAGAAAGCAATGAACAAAGTTGTAAACAAGAGTCTTCCTCGAAGCAAGAAACCGCGAAATGGGGTGCAAGAAGCTGGAATCAAAAGGGGTGAGAAGTTGATGAAATGCAACGTTTCCATTGATGATCAGAAAAGGGAAAAGGATGTGATTTCTTTCACTTTCTCTTCTTCAATGAAAGGTTTATCATCTCAGTCACAAGGAACCAAACAAGATGCAGACTCTGCTGTTAAGTTCAATGTAATAGGTGGTGATTCATTAAATGCGCTTCTGGAGCAAAAGCTCAGGGAACTGACCTCGAAGATTGAATCATCTAGCCTAATCCAAGAAGAGTCTTTAAAATCCATTTCTAGTTCTAGCTTGATCCAAGAAGAGAGTGAATCTGTTTCTGACTGCACTTCATTCTATAAAAACCAGATATGTCAGGTTAGTGTCCATAAAATGTTGCTTCAATATTCAATTATATTTCTAATGGTTTTTAATCTTACCAATCTCTGACAAAATCTTGTTTTTTGTTCCTTAAAGAAGAAGAAGATGATGCAGGGAGAAGAAGAACATGACGTTAGCAGCATCAGCACTCTTGCAGAAGCTAATGATGTCACACTCTCCTGCAATACGAGTTTCTCGGACTGCAGACAAGACAGTGAAAATGGTATGTCTTTGTCAGTTTATGTCTTGATTTTCTCCCTTTTCAATGGCTTAAGCTAAGTGTTGTTGTATTTTTTTCAGGCATGAGAGAGAGTTCACCAGATCAAGAAGTCACTTGGGTTTCATCAACAGTGAATTGGGAGTTTGAGTACATAACCGAGATTCTCAACTCTAGCCAGCTCATGTTTCAAGACTTGGCCTCAGGGACAACTACTAGTGAAGTATTATTACCCTCAAGCCTCTTTGATGAAATGGAATGCTCTCGGGGAGCTGTAACGTCAATGAAGATGGAAAGAAAGGCGCTTTTCGACTGTGTGAACCAATGGTTAGCAGTGAAGTTTGAAAGGATGTTAGTTGGAACCTGCAAAGGGATGATGTTGTTGTTGTCGGAACATAGAGATTTGTTGGCTGAAGAAGTGAACAGGGAAGTCAAAGGGTTGGAGAAGATGAGAGAGATGATGATAGACGAGCTTGTGGATCATGACATGAGCTGTTTTGAAGGGAGATGGGTTGGTTATGAGAGAGAGATGTTTGAGGAAGGCATTGATATAGAAGGAGAGATAGTTTCTACTTAGGTTGATGATTTAGTTAGTGATCTTTTCTCTATTGGCTTTCTTAAACGGTTCTGGTAGGTTTTTAAAAATTTAGTTAACTAATTTCGGTTCTGTTAATATATATTTGATTCACAATTTTTATTCATGTGTGATTTTTTTAAAAATGGATCTAATTGACATATTCCTAGAATTTCATGTTACATTTAATCTATAATCTTATCATTTAAATTTTGGATCTATCAGAAATTTTTATTTAGCTATCAATAATAATTAGATTTATAGATAGTATAAATTAAATAGATATAATTTAATGTTGTAATACTATACCTCCATATGTTAATTATTTAAATATTTTTCGATGCTAACTTTTAAAATTATAAAGATTTTTTTTTTTTAAATAACAAAAATCATATTATCTAACAATTATTAATCTTTACTACCTTAAACCAATGAAAACAAATTTTAAACTACATAGTTTATTTTAAAAATTAAACAAAAACTAAATGTTTAATTATTTACTCGATAATATAAATCTATGAAGCGAAAAGTTTAATTTTCTAAAAACTTTCTAAATTTGTGAAATGTTACAATATTTTTGAATATGACAATAAAACAATATTTTACTAATCTTTATATATATAGTTACGATTTTAATAATAAAATAATAATCCAAAAATATATATAGAAGAAGATACAAATACATGTGAAAGTTTGAAACAATCTATTCAATGAAAAAATATACAGTTAACTTATTATGTTTTAAAAATTGATAGAGACATATATATTATAATATATACCAATTTAACATTGAAAACAAAATGTTTATATAAAAATACTAGGGTCGGTCCGCGCTTCGCGCGAAATGTTTGCTTCAATTGGTTGAGGCGAAACTATTTGTGTTGTCTAAGTTGTTGGATAAATTGTTTGCATGAAACTAGATGTCCTGGAATTTTGGCATATATATCATTGTCCTTTTAAGGTTGCGATGCTTGATTCACTTAAAAATTTTTGCGTCTAGCAATTTGTAGGTTTGATTGAATTTGTTAGTTGGTTTGGAGGAAGTTATTTGAATAGTTCTTTACATGGTTATATATAGGCATGTTTCTTTTTTTTTACTCGGCGAATTATTGGACAATGATGCCATAATTATAAATCTGTGTTATTTGCTTGAAATTACATTTTGGATATATGATTTTTATTGTATGTAATTTGAATTTCACTAATAGTGGAGGTGACAATCAACACGAACTTTTAATTTGAATTTCATAGACTTCTATATATTTATTGTTTGATAACTTTTAAGCTTATCAATTAAATCTTTCTCATACAGGTTATAGATGCTACGTGTCGACTGACTTAATTACGGATTTAGGTTAGTTTCAACACGATAAAATATTGGTTTTCACCCTAGTGGTGATTAGGTTGCGTGTTTTTGGATAATTTAGGAAAATTTAAGTAAAAGACCGTTTTTAGTTATTTTGGATTAAATATCAGATATTTTAAATATTTTAGATATATATTATTTGGGTAATTCAATTCTTTTGGTTAACTGAAATAATTTAAAAACATTTATGATAAAATAACATTCGGGTAATTGGTTTGTTTCGTGCATTTCAGTTAATAAGTAGTGTTTTAAAAATAATGGGTAATTTTAAAACTAATCACAATTAATAATTTTAGGTATATTAACTATACTTTAAATTCTCGAGAACCCATTCGGTTTTCGGTTTGGTTCCGTTTTTTTCATTTTTTTTTATTTTGTCTACTCTACAAACATATGAACCATTTGGTTATTTGTAAAATTTGTTCCGGTTTCAGTTTGGTTTAAGAAACAATGTTAGGAATAGACTAATGTTCAATAAAATATTGGTTCCAATTTGGTTCCGGGTTTTCGGATAATTTCTGATTATTCGGATAATAAATGAGTTTTTAGTTATTTTGGATTAAATATCATGTAATTCAGATAGATTTGGATATAAATTATTTGGTTAATTTAGTTCTTTCGGCGATTTGGATAATTTTAAAATATTTTGGATAAAAAAAGTTATGGTAATTCTTTTTTTTTTTCTGGTTGTGAGTGTATAAGTAGTATTTTAAAAAACAAATTGGTAATTTGAAAACTAAAAATATTTGGTAATTTTCTTGGTTCGGATTCGGTTTGAGGGTTTTCGCTTCCATATATATGTGAACCGTTTGGTTTTTTGTGTAATCAATTCGAAGTTGAATTCATTTTTTTTTCTGTTTTGGTTTGGTTATCAGTTAATACTAAAATAAATTAATACTAAGTAAGGATAATTACTGTTCGATTTATTTTGTGTAATTTTATATCTTAAATTTTTACACTGCTGATTTTCTTATATTCTTTTTAAGAATATAAGAACCAATTCTTTATATTCATCTACTACCTTTTGTGAATTTCTCCAGAACTTTGATCATAGCTTTTAAATTCTCGAATTGCTATTTAAGCAATGCCTTTGTCCATGTCACTCATCCACCAGAGTTGTTTATTCAATATCTATTACCTTGTGTAAATCTTCTAAGTCTCGGATCATACTTTTTGATCGCTTGATTCCAACTCAAGTTAGCCTTTTTTCCGTTGAACTTAAATACCTGTTTTTTTAGCATCCTCATCTTTGATCTTTTGCCTCTTTTTCAAGTATTGAATCTTAGACTTTGACTGTTTGAGTTGCAACCCAAGTTGTGATTTACGTCTCTGCAACTCACTCACTTATTTTGATACATCTTTTATATTATGCGTTGTTCCCAAGAAGTGCTCCATGTCTCTGAAGCTCAACGGCCAGTTTTGCTTAGTCATATTTTTCCATTTGTCTTTGTTCTGAAACCTGAGTCTAGCATTTTTTTTGTTTGAATTACGGCTCAAACTGTGATTTTTTCTTCTGGGATTCTGTTGCTTGATTAACTTAGGAAAGAGAGTAAGAGAAGTTTTTATAAATAATCGATAACTCTGGAGTACATCACGTAAGAGTTTCGATTGTGGTGCCTTAAAACTGTTTCAATTGTTGAGAGCTCATAAGAAAACTGAAACATGAAGTCTTTGAGTCTATGTGACTTTTTCAGATCTGGAAGATATTAGCACAATAATAATGCATAATACTGAGAAGACAAAATAATAGTTTTAACTGGTGTTAACGTTCAGTTTTTTTTATCAATAGTAATCAAACTCTCTCCTTTCAGAGTGTACAG
Source organism: Brassica oleracea var. oleracea (assembly GCF_000695525.1). Taxonomy (NCBI): domain Eukaryota; kingdom Viridiplantae; phylum Streptophyta; class Magnoliopsida; order Brassicales; family Brassicaceae; genus Brassica; species Brassica oleracea. Next base: position 27,450,368 of record NC_027751.1, read on the forward strand.
TTATTTCGTAGGAAAAAATAAAAGTAACACTATATTGGATTTAAAAATGGAGATACGAAGCAATTGTAGTTTTTAATTTGCCATTACCCACATATCTAGAATATGAGAACCAACACGTGAATGGAATAAAAGATGTATATTATTTATGGAAGAAGAAGCGAACATGGTTCATATATCATAATTAAACTTGATGGAGTAAACTAAACATGGTAGAAAAGTCATAAAACTTGAAGAAAAAATATCATAACGTCAAAGATGGTTCAAGTAAATATTAGGGTCTTCAGTTCCATCACTTAAGCAACTAATCCGTGCGTGCTTTTTAGTGCATTTCCTGCTGCTGGAACCAGTCGTTCCTCTGCATTGCTTCCGTCAGAAGTGGGCTGCTCTGCAGCGGCTGTTGGATCCGATGCACCAGGGTGGTTTGAGAGGTTGTCGCCACCTCCGGTGATCTGAACAGTAGCTGTTTTTTCACCATCTGAGAAGTTGCAGTTGATACATGTGGCAGAAGGCATATCACCTCCAAGATAGTTGTGCTTTCCTGTTTAAATGAAAACGTTAAAGCTTCATGCCAATAAAGAGGTGTGATTTCTCTCATTAATTGTGCTTCCAAAGGCTGTTTCAAATCAGAATCTTTTTTTTCTCCTGCAGCTCCAAAGATTGTTTCCTTACAGATTCCACCACCAACTCCATCATCTCTTTGTATTATTTCCACTGAAGTGAGAAGTCTAGAATCCCAGGAGCGGTCTCTGTCACCTGACTCAAGAACGGTCTACTAAATCCTCGTCCAACATCACACTAAGTTCAGTCCCATCAAACAAAAACAGTAAAAAACTTAGAAATCAAGAGAGACCAAACACTATGGCTCTAGGAGTAAGAGACTTACTGATGTTCAAGATCTTCGGTTCGCAACGACCGACACTGGATCCTGCTCCGGCGTAACTCGTGTTGGTGATGACTCCGGTTTGATGTTGATCTAGATAATACGTTATGTTAAAACGAAGCAAAAAAAAAAAAATCAAAACTTCAAGACTGACTAAGGAAGAAGAAGAAGCGATAAAGTCTGATGAAAAAAGAGAGTTTCCTTTACCTATACTGAGAGAGAAGAAGATAGAAAGGTAATCAACCAACTTTTCTCATTCAAAAGAGGTTCAATAAAGATATGAACACAATAGCTTGATAATTTAAGTTAAAACGCTGGAATAATTTTAATGATCATGAGTTTAAAGAACGTAATAAGTCGCCACACCCATCAACTTGCCAAAGCTTTTCACGTTCCTCGCCTTCCAAGACCGGAGAAGTCGTACCTCAACTGTGAAAGAACACTGGCAAGCATTCAGATCAGCAAGAAGAACAAAAGAGTTAGCCATTAGACTGCGATTAACTTTTTGGGAATATCACGAATTGTGAGAATGATGTTTAAGGGATGAAGGCTTACCTTGTTGGTGTCGAAAACGGTTGCGACGAAATTAATGTCCAAATCTCCGAAAAGAAAACGTAGAAATCTTCTTCGACAAATACTTTTTCAAAATAGATTCTTCTTTACGAAAAGCTTTGCAGAGGAAACGCGAGTCATCGGACAAGAGCTCGAAAAGGATT
>NC_027751.1:27452135-27453083 GCF_000695525.1 Brassica oleracea var. oleracea
CCATTTCACGATTCCCCGCCATTCTAAGTTATCGATCAAACTTAACCTTAAAAACCGCGGAAAGTTCATTCTTTATCAGAAAAAACCGCAATAAACGCTTCGAGTCAGAAGACGTCCCAAAGGGACCTAAGATGTGACTCGCGGCCCAACTTACGATTTCTTAACCAACAGCCCGTAAGCCGTATGACGGTTTACGCTTGGTTCTCGAGGAAAGATAAATGTCAAGTTTCCGCGGATAAATACGAAATTTTGAGGATAATTACGAAGATCGGAAAAAATGGAATATCTCCATTTTTATGCTATGGCGGCTTAAAGGCAGAAGGGGAAAAGCGTAAACCGCCCTTGAAGCCAGTATATAAGGAGTCCTATGCGAGAGGCATGGGGGAGGATTTTTGACAGCAAACTTAGCACTTAGAGCAATTTTAGGCAATTCTTCGTTTTTGTTATTCGAGCTGCGACTCAATTAGGGTTTTTGTCGTCATAGGGTTTTAGAACTAGGAATCTCGCCGACAGCTCTCGTAGCCCAGACAGTTACCTTGTTGTAAACGCTCAAATGCATATTCGGAATAAGAACTATCTTGCTCTCGTTTTCGATTTCTTATTTTATTACTGTTCTCGTTTCGTGTTCTGATTGCTTGGCGTATGGTATTAACAGATATCTGGGACCTCTGGGAAATTAGGGTTTTTCTAGTTTCCTTATTTAAACAAAAATCGACAGTGCGAATTTTGGTTCCCACAGTTTGGCGCTAGAAGGAGGGGAGGTACGGATCAATCTAACCTGCAAAAGCCACTCAACAATCAGGAACGATATGCAAGACTCAACGTGCGCAAACGTCATCTCGTTCAAGGAGGGAGCAACGGTCGATCGAGCCAAACCATGAAACGATCCCCTTGTTATCGAACTGACGATCCGAGATATCGACGTCGCAAGGGTGCTAATCGACACCG
>NC_027751.1:27453316-27453746 GCF_000695525.1 Brassica oleracea var. oleracea
ACGTACCATCTTTGCCTCAAGTTTCCAACCCCTAACGGAGTTGAGGTAATATGGGGAAACTCAAGAGTATCGCAGGTGTGTTACGCCGCAGAACAAAAACGAAAAAGACCAGACCTCGAGACCGCTCCAAGAAAAACAGAGAAACAGGTCTCCGACCAAGGTTCGCGAAGTCAAGATTCGGCCGAACTCTACTGGCAGTCTCGTAACATCGCGGCCCTAGAGGAAAAATGCGAACCAACTTGCGAGCCTGTTGTCACAGTCTGTCTCGACGAAGCATCTCCGAAACGATGCGTCGAAATCGGAGCCAATCTCCGCGAGCCTTTGAGGACAAAGCTCACAACCTGTCTAAAAAAGAACCTCAATACTTTCGCATGGGCCGCGGAAGATATGCCAGGGATCGACATTAACATAACGTGTCACGAATTAAATA
>NC_027751.1:27454122-27455076 GCF_000695525.1 Brassica oleracea var. oleracea
CACGTATCACATCTCGAGGAATGTTTCGCGATGTTAAATTCCCATAACATGAAGCTCAACCCGACAAAATGTAGGTTTGCCGTGGCATCGGGAGAATTCCTCGGCTACCTAGTCACATTCCGCGGCATCAAAGCTAATCCAAAACAGATCAACGCACTGATCGAGATGGCTTCGCCAAAAAATAAGCGGGAAGTCCAAAGGCTTACCGGTAGAGTCGCGGCACTCAACCGGTTTATTTCACGATCAACAGACAAGTGCCTGCCTTTCTATGATGTCTTACGGGGAAATAAAAAATTCGAATGGTCGGAAGAATGCGAAAACGCTTTCCAACAGCTGAAGCGGTATTTAGCTTCCCCTCCAGTCCTCGCAAAACCCGTGGAGGGGGAGCCTTTGTTCTTGTACATCACTGTATCAGCAACAGCTGTGACCGGCGTGCTGATCAAGGAAGAACGCGGTGAACAGAAACCTATTTTCTATATAAGCAAAACTTTGCTGGATGCCAAATCTAGATACCCGCTAATGGAAAAATTAGCATGCGCGGTCGTAACATCGGCCCAAAAACTAAGACCATATTTCCAATCCCACACGATCGCCGTCCTCACGACTTTTCCCCTACGAACGATTCTGCATAGCCCGAGTCAATCGGGCCGGTTGGCCTAATGGGCGGTCGAACTGAGCTAGTACGATATCGAGTACCGACCGAGAACAAGCGCAAAGTCACAAGTACTTGCGGACTTCTTGGTCGAATTACCGACAGAGACCATAACCAACGTGGAACCAAATTCCACTTGGCTCCTTCACGTCGACGGATCCTCGTCCAAGCAGGGATCAGGCATCGGAATTCGCCTCACATGTCCGACGGGTGAGATCTTAGAGCAATCATTCAGGCTGGAATTCCACGCCTCAAACATCGAAGCCGAATACAAAGCACTCGTCGCAGGACTGCGTTTGGCT
>NC_027751.1:27455202-27456435 GCF_000695525.1 Brassica oleracea var. oleracea
TACCTCAAACTGGTCCAAAAACTAGCTCAAAAGTTTGACTGTTTTGCCCTTACGCGAATTCCCCGTTCCGAAAACGTCCAGGCAGATGCCCTCGCGGCTTTAGCGCCTGGCGTCAAGTTCCGACCCAGGTCTTAAAAGAGTAATTCCGGTCGAATTTATCGAACACCCAAGTATCAGACCACCAATCGTCATCAACCTCATCGGAGATCAAGACGACGAGGTAGAGGAAGTTGCAGTACAGCCGGAACCGGAGCAATCCGATTACGGCTACGATACCCCATGGCTGGAAACGATTCGAGCCTACATCACCGACGGAAAATTACCTCTCAAAAAATGGGTGGCCCGCAAAATCCGAACGCAGGCCGCGCGCTACGTAACGATCGACAGCGAAATTTACAAATGGAGATTCTCCGGACCACTCATGACGTGCTTGGAAGGAGAAAAAGCGAGAAAAGTGATGGAAGATGTACATTCCGGGTCCTGCGGCAATCATTCCGGCAGAAGATCACTGGCAATGAAAATCAAGCGCCATGGATTCTACTGGCCAACAATGATCGGAGATTGCGAGAAGTTCGCACGAAAATGCGAAAGCTCGAGGGAGTCCCCTGGTCCCACCGTACCACCCCGAGGCGAGCAACAGGAGAAACCCCTTTCGCTCTGTTGTATGGAACGGAATGCATGATTCCCGGTGTTCGAAGAAGATTACTTCCCGAACGAGAGGAGCTCAACAACGCAATGCTCCTCGACGATCTCGATCTCATTAACGAGCGCCGAGATCGAGCGCTCATCCGAATCCAAAATTACAAACACGCAGACGCAAAGTACTACAATTCCAACGTACGGAATCGCAGATTTAATCCGGGAGATGTAGTCCTTCGCAAAGTCTTCCAAAACACCGCTGAACGAAACGCGGGAAAACTCGGAGCAAACAGGGAAAGACCCTATAAAATCGAAAAAATCGTCCGACTGGGCTCCTACGAAATAGCCAACATTCAAGGCATAAAAATTCCAAGGACCTGGAACGCGATGCATCTCAAAAAATACTATCACTGACCAACTCGCAATCACCGAATTACGAGACGGCTTGATCTCCATAAGGAGTACGTAGGCAGTTTGTCGAAAGGCAAATTCAGATGTCCCCTCTCATTAAAAAGAGGGGGAGTGGATACGTATACTCGTATACTCTCAAACTCGAAAACATCAGACCGCGCCTTTGATTTTTCCGACATATCT
>NC_027751.1:27456585-27458179 GCF_000695525.1 Brassica oleracea var. oleracea
GAAAACGGACACTCCGTAAAAAAATGACGAACATTTTAACACATATCATGCGCAAAAACTCTAAACGACGGCACCTGCCGCCAAGTTCTGTGCTGATCACCTCGAACTCTTGAACGTCCTAAACAGACATAGCCATCTCACAAAGATGACTCTCGTACATCCGACACAAGGATAATAGCGCTATAAAAGAAACCCGAAATTTTGGTCCAGCACTTCCGGTTGGCTTAAAGATTGTATACGGAGAGATGCTCGATTCATATCTAACAAGTCATATAAGCCGAGAATCTATCGCAGACTTTAAAACGGTACGAATCAGGTTAAAATCGCAACAGATAAATCGATAGCCGGCTAGTCACCGTATAAAATCTTAAAACAAAAGTAAACCTAGGTCTTGCCCTAAACGCAGCGCACTGGTCTCTAACATCTCAAGGCAATATATCCAAAAGATTCGAGATCCCAAAACCATGCCTCTATGTTTATATTCGACATTTCCAGATATCCCGCGAAGTCGATATCTCGCGGAAAAACTCTCGAAACAGATCTCGAACAAAACATTTCACATCGAGGAAGGATATGAGACGACAACACATCACCCTTCTTCCACGCCATACATAAGCTTATGAAAAATGCAACTCGATCATCTTGTCATAAAAAAAAAAGGCCGCAGAGCGGCAGGGATTCAAAGTCACATTCGGCCAGTCCCGAAACACGAAATGAAGCCATTTAAGGCCGAAATATCAAACATAAAAAAAAAATCTCCCACAAGAGATCTAACCAAAGTCATCCTTAGAGCTCACGCTCCCTCTTCACCCGTCCCTTCATTCAAACCTGGAGCCGCATCACCTCCGCCTTCTCTGAGCACCGGATCCTCCCCCTCCGGGCCTTCTGAACACGTCGGAAGAAAGCACGCGGATTTCAGGTCAGCTAGGATGANNNNACTGCCAAATCTCCCTTGCAGCCGGACAGTCGGGCCTCTTCGGCCTCTAAGGTCGGAGGAGTCTCACTTTGGAACGACTGAACCACGGCCATCCCGCCCTCAATCGTCGCCAAAGCTAAATTCCTGTTCCGGATGCATTCGAGAGAGCCCAGAAAGACGGAAATCTTCGACAAGCGAGCTTGAAACTCAGAACGAAGAGCGTCCTTGGCCTCTCGAATCCCGCGGCTTGCTAATCCTGCATCGCGCTCGATCTGACGCTGAAGACGACGCACCTCCGAAGATTTGGCCTTCCTGGCTTTCTTCTCCTTAAGCAACGAACTCGCCGTCTTCCCAAGGTCCCTCTCGAGCTCCCCTATCGCGACCTCAAGTTTCGACACTTTCACGGAGTGAGAATCCTTGACAGCCGTCAGCATGGCCTCAGTTTCGGACCATCTACCCTGCAGCTTTAACAACTCCCCGGCAAGACGACTGGTCTCAGAACCGCACTCGCTGATCATCCCGTCGATCAACGACATGAACTGCAAAATGAGAAGAAAGTTAGGGATTCTTTGTCTTTTAGGAAAATATGTAGCAATCAAGAAAGAAAGTGAGCGACAAACCTTTCCGCGAAGCCCCGACGCTATGCTCGAGTCTCCTTGCTGCGAAGATTCCCCGTCA
>NC_027751.1:27458249-27465594 GCF_000695525.1 Brassica oleracea var. oleracea
GCATTCTCGTCTACCCTTCGATGCTATCTCCCGAAGACCGTAGCGAACCCATTTCACGTTCCCCGCCATTCTAAATTATCAATCAAACTTTACCGTAAAAACCGCGGAAAGTTCGTTCTTTATCGAAAGAGCCGTAATAAACGCTTCGAGTCAGAAGACGGCCCAAAGGGACCAAACACATGACTCGAGGCCCACTTTACGATTTCTTAACCAACAGCCCGTAAGCCGCATGACGGTTTACGGTTGGTTCACGAGGAAAGATAAATGTCAAGTTTCCGCGGATAAATATGAAATTTTGAAGATAATTACGAAGATCAGAAAAAATAGAATATCTCCATTTTTATGCTATGGCGGCTTAAGGGCAGAAGGGGAAAAGCGTAAACCGACCTTGGAGCCAGTATATAAGGAGTCCTAGGCGAGAGGCATGGGGGAGGACTTTTGACAGCAAACTTAGCACTTAGAGAAATTTTAGGCAATTTTCCGTTTTTGTTATTCGAGCTGCGACTCAATTAGGGTTTTTGCCGTCTTTGGGTTTTAGAACTAGAAATCTCGCCGACAGCTCTCGTAGCGTAGACACTTACCTTGTTGTAAACGCTCAAACGCAGATTCGGAATAAGAACTATCTTGCTCTCTTTTTCGATTTCTTATTTTATTACTGTTCTCGTTTCGTGTTCTGATTGCTTGGCGTGTGGTATTAGCATATATCTGGGACCTCTGGGAAATTAAGGTTTTCCTGGTTTCCTTATTTAAACAGAAATTGATAGTGCGAATTTCGGTTCCCACATACCTTTATATATGAGAAAACACTGCCTAGAAGAGGAACAAGCAGCATTGAATGTCAGATCGTGCTTGATGTGCTGTCCATGGAATAAAGAGGTTTCTTAAAGGCGATGAATCTGGACATCTCGTAACGTCTTCAAGAATAAGAACCAAAAACGAATCGTTATCTCGAACCTAGACACCGGCATTCTCCATGACGTTTTGTTATGAATGACAAGAGCTCACTACTTATAGAAGTATGGGCTCAGAATTTTTTTTTTTTTTTTTTTCAATAAACACTTTTCTCGAGAATTCTCTTCCGCGGAGTTTGAAATAAACTTCGTTCAATACGCCTAGTTTCGCCAAAAATCGTCAAACCGCCCGCTAGAGTCTCGACTCTAACGAGCTGGGGGGCTAACTGTTGGGGTCGAAAACGGTTGCGACGAAGTTAACGTCCAAATCTCCGAAAAGAAAACGTAGAAATCTTCTTCGATAAATACTTTTTCGAAATAGATTCTTCTTTACAAAAAGCTTTACGGAGGAAACGCGAGTCATCGAAAAAGGGCTCAAAAAGGATCGCTACGCAGCGACCGAACACTTGCTCCGCTCGGTCGCTACGAAGCGACCGAGTTCGAGCCAAGGCTCGGTCGCTACGTAGCGACCGAGCTCTTCCGAGTCCATGCATTCTCGTCTACCCTTCGATGCTATCTCCCGAAGACCATAGCGAACCCATTTCACGATTCCCCGCATTCTAAGTTATCGATCAAACTTAACTGTAAAAACAGCCGAAACTTCGTTCTTTATCGAAAAAAGCCGTAATAAACGCTTCGAGTCAGAAGACGTCCCAAAGGGACCTAAGACGTGACTCGAGTCCCAACTTACGATTTTTTAACCAACAGCCCGTAAGCCGCGTGACGGTCGCAAAGAAAGATAAATGTCAAGTTTCCGCGGATAAATACGAAATTTTGAAGATAATTACGAAGATCGGAAAAAATGGAATATCTCTATTTTTATACTATGGAGGCTTAAGAGCAGAAGGGGAAAAGCGTAAACCGACCTTGGAGCCAGTAAATAAGGAGTCCTAGGCGAGAGGCATGGGGGAGGACTTTTGACAGCAAACTTAGCACTTAGAGAAATTTTAGGCAATTTTCCGTTTTTGTTATTCGAGCTGCGACTCAATTAGGGTTTTTGCCGTCTTTGGGTTTTAGAACTAGAAATCTCGCCGACAGCTCTCGTAGCGTAGACACTTACCTTGTTGTAAACGCTCAAACGCAGATTCGGAATAAGAACTATCTTGCTCTCTTTTTCGATTTCTTATTTTATTACTGTTCTCGTTTCGTGTTCTGATTGCTTGGCGTGTGGTATTAGCATATATCTGGGACCTCTGGGAAATTAAGGTTTTCCTGGTTTCCTTATTTAAACAGAAATTGATAGTGCGAATTTCGGTTCCCACATACCTTTATATATGAGAAAACACTGCCTAGAAGAGGAACAAGCAGCATTGAATGTCAGATCGTGCTTGATGTGCTGTCCATGGAATAAAGAGGTTTCTTAAAGGCGATGAATCTGGACATCTCGTAACGTCTTCAAGAATAAGAACCAAAAACGAATCGTTATCTCGAACCTAGACACCGAGATTCTCCATGACGTTTTGTCTCAGTCGTCATCCCCAAACTCCATTGTTGGTGTAGACATAAAAAAAAAGAAGATGAACCTAGTTTGCGATTTTACTTTAGCAGGGAAGATCTTTTTATTAGCTGAACGTAAATAACAATAAAGGAAAAACCACAAACTCGGAACGTTTCAGAGATTTTGAAGCTCAGTCGTTGCAAAGCAGTCGCAGAATGAAGGGGAGAGACGAACTCCACTTCTTCGCTTCATTAGATGTTTTCGAGAATGGGCCTATGTAGTAGTCATACAAAATCTGAAATTATTAGCCCAAAATCCTATAGATTTATGCTCACAGTTAAAACCCATCAGATTTCCAAATTAAATGAACCACCGCCTTTTGTTAATCTGGACAGGTGTCGGCTCGACAGCGTCCGAATTGATGACGTGGATGGCGACATGAACCCCCTAGGAGAGAAGGAAACTCTATTTTATATAAATAGAAATGAAAACAAAAATCCACGCGGTTGCGCGGATCGAGATCTAGGCTATACTATTAAAATAGAAGTCATGACTTTTTTCATGTGTAATATTCAAAATGGACTATCTCTAGAAAGTTGATTATATTGTTTTTTTTTTGTATTTTCATGATAAAATCCTAACAACCTATTTAATTCTCTTTTTATTCCATCAAAATATTATTAGATATTGCATAATTTCGAAAATATAATATTCCGTCAATATATAATTATTGCATATAACCATTTATAATCTACTTAATAATAATAACATTTAATTATTCTATAGTTTATACTTGTATAAGATCTAATTAATAATAATAATAACAACATTTATTATGCAAATACAATAATGTTAGAATTTTACCATGAAAATAATAAAATCGAATCAAATATTAAAAATCCTAACACTATTGTATTTGCATTATTATTATTAATTATATTATACATGTATCAATATTTATATAGGTATTGTGTTAACAAACATGTATGGATAAATATATAATATTTTAAAATACAATACTATAGATTCAACCATATACTGTTTTTATAATAAATTGCTTTATATATATATACTGTAGTGATGAACTTTCCATGTATGATTTTTTTAATTTTGACAATTCTTTAAAATTTTATCAACTTTACATGAATTAATTATAATATTTTATCTTTTTATTTGAATACAAATCAATATTTTTTAAAGAAATTTCAATATATTTAATGTTAATAACAATTTAAACTGATTAATTTTTAAAAATACAATTTACAAATATTTTGTTAGAAATATATATCTATCCAACTTAGTGTATTTCTCAAATATGATATTTACTACAAAATGTTTTTGAAGTACAATGTACTATCGCTTCTTTTTAAAAAAAAAATATGTTAAAAAATATGTTTTTTAACGATATCTCAAAAAATTTCTTCTCTACTATATATGTCCAATATTATTTATTTCCATATAAATTTTAAATTTAAAATAAAAATATGTAAAGTAGTATTGTTACATAATAATGTTTTGAAAATATTTTTTTTTACAATAATACAAAATTATAGTAATAATATACAAGCCACGTAAACATAGCCTATTATAAAATTACATAATATATAACACTAAATTGCATTAAATTATTTGTAAATTTTGTTATACTCCTTCCGTATACAAATATATGATGTTTTTGATTTTTTATTTATATACAAATGTATGATGTTCAATTTTTAATATGCAATATGCTTTAAAAATAAAATATTAATTAGAATGTAAAAATGTAAGTGGTTGAATTTTATTTTATTGGAAATCAAATAAAATTTTAAACTAACTAAAAGAAAAACCAAAAAGTAATAGATAAAAGTAAATATTTAATTTCTCTTAATACGTGTGAACAACTTTAAACATCATATATTTGTATCAAGAGAGAGTATAAACTAAAATATTTTAAATATTTAAATATAAAAATAAAAAACACGCACGGTTGTGTAGGTCCAGATCTAGTTGATTTTAAATTTTTAACATTTTTGTCGCACATCATTTAACTCATTAAACAATGGCTACAAGAACTTAGGTAAGTAACCACGACAAAACAATGAAAAAATCATATACGCTGACGGTGATTGGTTGAGCTGTATCTAGTGACTTTATCTTTAATTTTTCTGTACAATCATATAAGTTACCAATCTTGATTTAAGTAGTTTTTAAAACTAAAACCAAAAAAAAAAAAAACTGCTATTCATGCATTATTTTCTAAGGCAAAAAAATATTTCTGTAGAAATATCTTTCTTTTATTAAATATTGTTGTGGGAATGTATTTCTTTTTTATCATTTTTTTCGTTTAATTTTTACATGTATACTAGATACATCTACATCAAAAAATTCTATAGATTAAATTTTGCAGTAAAATTTCAAACAGCTACTGTCCAACCAATCGTCCCCGGCATTCTATATTTTTGCATTAATGATTTTTTATACATTTTTCATATTCCCTTCCCTAATCCAAAATTACTTTTAAAATTATAAAAATTAGTTTTCAACTTTATAACTTTAAAAGCATAGTTTCTGTATATCAAATGTTTTGAAATTTTTGAATTGAACATATATTTTTTTGGGAACGTAACATTCATTTTTGAATTGAACATATATTTTAATTCAGGGACATTTGTTATAATAACCCTAAAAATATGAAATATAACTAGAATAACCTATCTAAACTTGTCAAGAGTTTTGGAACACAAATTTACAATATTATCCTTGAGTATATTTACCACATAAATATTAAATACTTTAACTACAAATATATTCTCACTAATTAGCTTATTTTAAGAAAACGAAATTAACTTAAAAGGAAATAAATCAACTTTAATAAATCAAACATTAAACACAAATCAGTAGTCTTATAAAAAAGGAAAACATTTATTTTAAAAAGAGGACATTTTTGTTTTGAAAATAAATGTTGTTGGTTTATAATCTTTTTTTACTAACTATTTAAAAAATAGAAAACAAATTATCAAAGATCAACTCCATCAGATGCAGTTATCCTAAAACTGTTAATTTTATCATCAGTTTTACATATCAAAAATCATGGCAATAAAAGAACAAAATCAAACCCTCAGTTTCATGATTCATCATTTATAGAGATCCATGTTTCATAGAACATTTGTTATCATAGAAGATGACGAGCACACAAAGTCTGCCATGCTTATGAAAAAATAGCTCGGAGGACTTTGTATGAGTTTAGAGAATAAAGTAGGTATTGAGAGATTAAAGGAAGATTAGAGAAGATTAATGGGAGATTTATAGAGAGATTAGGTAGTAATCATGTTTAAGAGTATTTAAGAATCATCATGAACAAGAGAGAGAGTCTAGAGAGATAATCTCAAACTTCTTAATTATTAATCTGATCAGAGTTTACAATATATATGAGGAGGCAACATTAGGATGAGGGTTTCATAAAGAGACACTATTACAAGAGATAAAGTTTGTTTTAATTGAAACCATCCAATGAGCTTCTTCCTTGTGCATAAAGCTCTTTTTGCTTTATCCAGCTCTTCTCCAGCCTGTCACACGTGCCTCATGTTCCCTTGCAACGGTCTAATGCCTTAGCAAAGGGAATAGGGCTTCTCTTCTTCATCCAAAGTTACCCGGGTAACTAGTATAACTAGTATACTAGGATAACTAGGGTGACTTTGGTTTAACCCTTGGAAGTTACTCGGGTAACTAGTATTACTACGCCATGTACGGCCTCTTCATCATACTCAACTCCTCATGTCTTTCTCTTCCCATATATTGATCTCATCTCAACACTCCCCCTCAAGCTTATCTTTGTGAAAGTCCAAGCCTGGATAGCCATGAGATCTTCCTCATTAAAAACCTCACCAATGAAAACCCATTGGGACAAAACCTTGATGAGGGAAAAAGAGTAAAGACCTCATGACTTAGGGGATCAGCTTCTTCTCTTCCCAAGATCTATGAGTCCCAATCTGATGTGGATGGACTCCATAGTCTTTTGTCTTGCTGCCTTGGTGAACACATCGGCCAACTGATCTTCACTTCTTGTATAACATGGCAAGATCACTCCCAAGACTATCATCTACCTCACCTTGTGGCAATCTACTTCAATGTGCTTTGTCCTCTCATGAAACACTGAGTTTGTAGAAATGTGAATGGTCGCCTGATTGTCACAATGCATAGTCATTGGTGTTGATTGCTCAATCTCCAAGTGCCTAAGAATCCCTTTGATCCATACCAACTCGTTGGTAAGCTTTAGCATAGCTCTATACTCAGCTTCAGCACTAGAGCATGATACAACCTTCTGCTTCTTACTCTTCCAAGTATCCATGTTTCCACCAATGAAAGTGCAATAGCCTGTTGTAGACCTTCTATTGCCCAATCAGCATCACAATAATGCCCAATCAGCATCACAATAACCCACAACTTCAGTGCTTTTATTGCATCCCATCCATATACCAAGCCCTTGAGTTCCATTCAGGTACATGAGAACCCTCTCCACCATGCGCCAGTGATGCTCTTTTGGAGCTTGCATATGCTGGCTCACTTGATTCACAGCAAAACAAATGTCTGGCCTAGTGATGGTCAAATATGTCAGCTTCCCCACAAGCTTCCTATACAGCTTTGGATCATGGAACAACTTGCTGTCTTCAATCTCCCCCTCACGTGGAACCTTGTACCCATCCTCCATGGGCATCTTGGCTGTTCTTCCTCCATACACACCAGCATCCTTCAAGAGATCCAATGCATACTTCCTTTGAGAGATAAACAACCCTTCCTTGGATCTGCACAGCTCAATCCCAAGAAAGTATTTCATCTCTCTCAAATCCTTTATATCAGATACTGATTTCAGAAACTCCTTGGTGGCTCGGATTCCTTCCTTATCACTGCCTGTTATGATGATGTCATCCACATACACAAGCAAAACAATGATGCCTGAGGGAGTATTGAGAGTAAA
>NC_027751.1:27465629-27466274 GCF_000695525.1 Brassica oleracea var. oleracea
CTTGCTACCAGCCTTGTCTTACGCCTATCAATCTTCCCATTAGGTAAATACTTGATGGTGAAGATTCACTTGCATGACAGAGCTCTCTTCCCCTTAGGTAACTCACTCTCATACCATGTATCATTTCTAATCATGGCATCAGCCTCATCATTGACTGAATCCCTCCACTCTTGAATCAGCATTGCTTCTTCATAGCTTCTTGGCACATAGCTTTCATCTAAGCTTACCATAAAGGAGTAGTGCTCTTCCGGAAACTCAGCAAAGGAGCACACAGCTTGGGAAGGATGTTCCACAGCCTGGGCATTGTATAACACTCTCGTGTTTACCCAGTTTCTCGTGTTTGCCCACTCGGAAGCATCTCTCCTTACATGTGTACTTCTTCTCAAAGGAACTTCTGCTTGTTCCTCAACAGCTTCCTCTTGTATCTGGATTTCTTCTCCAGCTTCCTGACCTTCATTCTGAACTTCTCTTACTAATTCATCGCCACTTTGGATAGGAGAATCGGAGCCTTGACCTTCTAGACCTCCAGCTTCTTCTGAGCCTTGATCTTTTAACCCTTCAGCTTCAGATTCACTTCCCCCCTCATGTTCAAAGTGGGATGGTTCATCAGCGGCCACTTGAGTAGGCTCTTCACGCCTGCTCTGG
>NC_027751.1:27470989-27472308 GCF_000695525.1 Brassica oleracea var. oleracea
GCCCCGTCGTAGTAACCCTTAATCGTCGCCGAAACGCTCCGGATAACACGGTTGTTAGCCCCAAACCTGAAAAAAAAAATTTAACCGTTAGAAAATAAAAATTAATTAAATTTTAAAGTAATAAAAATTAATAACTTACCAATAAGTTCCTCGGGGTCTATCGGGGTTTAGAACATCCAAACCCTCCCGTCCAGGCTGGGCAAGCAAATCCTCCACCGTATATCTCGCAAAGGGAGCATATGAAGGCACACGCAAATCCGGATGAACTGCACCTTCTGGGACAGGCTCAGGTGCAGCCGCTGGAGGAGGATATGAAGGCACACGTAAACTATATAACCTATTATACAAAAATAAATTTATTAAGATAGGTTAAACTTGTATATCTATAACTATATATTATCTTTTATTTATTCTGAAACTCTCAACAATATATTGTTTAAAAATGTCTATATACAAAAACATAATAGAATATATAAATAACCTTTAGTTCATATACTATTTAAAATACATGTTATTAGAAATCTTTGTAGTTTTAGTAATTCACTTAAAGTATTAATAAAAATGAAATTTTAATTATAAATTTATTTATTTTTAATTCTCAAAACAAATGTGCTGAGAAAAATTTAGAAAATATTACCGAAAAATTCAAATATTTTTTAAAAAATAATATATTAATGTAGTAACAAAAAAAACAATCAATAATCTTCCAAACTCAAAAATAGTTGTGTAACTTTTCAAAGTTTTATTGACAAAATATAAAATTTTGAAAATAAATATTCTAACTTAAAATTTTTTTTCGGATACTTGATTAGGCTGAGAGTGTTGTGGCCTAGAGAAAGTGATTGTAAGCAATCTATTTTCAAAAATAAGAATCACCTTATAATTCCTATCAACACATGAAAATGACAATACCCTTTACTGGGAATACGCTTGCATTTTTATTTCTTTTGGATTAGTCTCTCCACAGGGGAACTTAGAGGATGCATTTGAAGGGCATAGCATTACAAAGTTCATTTATTGATAAGAAAAGGTGTTAAAAAGGAACTATCATATATATAATCTATGCAACACTTACATGGTCCCATCTACATTTTGGCATCAGTTTTGCACATTTAACGTGAAACTTTTCTTGCAACTCGCATTGTATCAACCGAGTGATGCACCTTTAGTCGACAGCCACTGCTAGTTGTTATCCACCTTCTTGTCAGCTCCGAAGCTAGGTTGACTGGGATAAGGTTGTTGAAGTATACATTTAGAGTCTTGTAAATGTAATAAAGTTTCTTATATTAAGTCAGTGAGTATCAAAAGCATATGTATGA
>NC_027751.1:27472321-27473880 GCF_000695525.1 Brassica oleracea var. oleracea
CCCCCCCCTAAAATCTGCAAAGACAGATTCACTTTTATGGTGGTAAGTTATTTCTCCCGATTCTTGTCAATGTAACATTCCAATTAATTAATTGGTTAAAATCACTCTAGGACTATAGTGTGAGTTAGTGAAGCCTACCTCTGTGTCTTCTGAAGACTGACAAAGGCGAGAAACACAGAATCAATACCATATATATTAAACTGACCAAAAATCCAGAGGACTAAGATATTCCAGAAAGAAAGAAGCAATACCTGTAGATCTTTTGATATTCTGATTTGGTTTGTCGATTGGATTGTGGAAGATCAGGTTTTGTGAGCTTTCTAAAGAGGATCATCAATATCAGGGGAGAGGCCGTTAAAATCATCGGTCATGATTGAAGATCACAAACATAAAGACATATCATTGAATAGGAAAAATATTTCAAAAAGTTTCTTTTTATTTTTGGGAAACACAAAGTTTCTGAAATTATGATTGAATCACAAAATAGTCACCATCGCCGTTTAAACTGAGAGGATGATACAGAGCCACAATCAAAGGTCTTGAAGAGAGCATCCAACGATTTGACCTGTCTTCTCATCGACAATTGACATGTCTTATCATTGACCTTGATCTGAAGTTTAATAACTTGTTAACTTGATGATTAAGCCTCACGTTCATGTTCAACTTCTTTCCGATCCCTCCTTCTGCTGATCCTCTCCGGTTCAGATCAAATGAAAATTAGAAAAGATGATGTTCCTAAAAAATTGAAAACGGAATAGTAGTGGGTTCGACGTAAATCTTTTCAATTAAAACACCAGTGTGACCAATTAATAAAAGTAGGATCCAACCGTCTATTTAATTTATTTTAAAAAAATTTATAATAAAATACTACCGACGTTATATTGTCAATGCCAAAAACAGTTTCTATTTTTTCTTTGTCTATAGCCAAAACAGTTAAGTTTCTTCCTACAAAGATAAATTAGATTATTGATTTTTGATGAACACACAATTTTTCAGGATTGAACCCAGTTGCAGAAACCCAATTCTATTTTTGGAGTCTCAATTGAACATGCAAATAAAAGCTCTTTTGCAGAGTTTTTCAATCCGGCGATAGTGATGCGTTAGCTCCTCCATGGATGGTCGTGGCCATTTTAGATAGATAGGGGGGTGAAGTGTCCAATGGTGAAGGCGATTTGAGATGTAGTTAGACGCGGAAGAAGAGAAGCAAATCTAGGTGAAGATGACTGAATTTATCTGTTTAAGGTCTTCTACGGTGGTTCGTTGAGGATCTTAACGGTATTCGTGGATTAGAAATTGATAAGCATGTTTCGATTACAGTGGAAATCGTCACCGGTGATGCTAAAACGGTGGATGAACAAAGCCGGCGAAGGATGCTCATCGACCTTTCTTCTTGGCATTCCACGTGTCCTACACCTGTTGTTTTATTAACACATCTTTATCTTTTGCGTTTGCAATTGGAAGTTGGGTTATTGGACTTATTTTGTTTGATGTAGAGATGTGGGCTTTAGAAACAAATGCACTTTATAGATCTTTGCCCATTTTTTATTTTAACTAGATCT
>NC_027751.1:27474104-27478136 GCF_000695525.1 Brassica oleracea var. oleracea
ATTTAGTAAATAATTAATTTTAGTTTTTATATATTTAATTTCATTTGACATATAAAATATCAAAAATAGTTTAGATTATTTAAAAAAAAATTACAACAAGTTAAGATTTATGACATCTAACAAAAAATATCAAAACTTAAATTTTCATAAATATTTGTACGTCTATTGTGAATAACAAAACTAAACTTCAAATCAAAATAAACCAAAAATAAAACATCATTAGTAAAATTGTCGATAACAAAACTAAAAAACCTAATTTCTTAATTAAAAAGTATACAAAACAGATTTAAAAACATAATTAAAATTATAAAAAAAAAGTAAAAGTTATCAATTGGTTTAACCAGTGGTTCAATTAATAACCGGATTCTAGGTTTTTTGCGGGTTTTGTTAGTTTTTTAAATATTGTTTCTTTTCACAAAATCCAAACCGAATTTATTTTAGGTCACTGGGTTTACCAGTTCGACCGCGGATCCGGATCGAATTTCAAAACACTGACCACACATATTGTTCAACGCTTGCAGTGTGTATTTCTATGGGCACTTTAAATTGCTATTTTTTAATGAAACATATTATAATTAAGATTTATACACAAATATTACAAAGAAAAACACAAATATAATTACAAATAGAAACACAAAAATGAAAATTAAATTTCTAAAAAAATGTAAAACAAAAATATACCCATACAAAATATGTAAAACAAAAAATGTAAAACAAAAAATGTAAAACAAAATGTAAAATTAAATTTTTACGAAACCCATTAAAATTGGGCCATGGACTTTGATTTGCATAACCCATTTTTAATTGCTATACAAATTATTATGTGCAATATTATGTGTAATAATAATGTAATTATAATTATATATGAATTTAAATAATTCTAATTTTATGAAAAACATTTTTTTTATTTAATCTTTTTATTTATTACTGTTTTATTACTAAACAAAATTGTAACAATATTTTGTTATTTTTTTTAAAAAAAATACTGTTTGAACTGAAAATAAAGTACCATATTAATGTGTTAAAAGACTATGGCACAAATGTATAGTTTAACAATATAACAAATTCAAGACAATTATCAAAATACTTTAAAAAAAATTACGCAAATATTATCACAGATAAAAACACAAATATGATACAAGGAAAGACACAAGTACATACTTATGAAACTTGATTTATTTAATATATTTACAAAAATTATCTATTCTATTAAATTCATATCATACAAAATATGATTATACAAACACACAAACATATAAATTATATTAGACAAAAATTTTAAAAATAAAAAATATATCCGCCCTCTTGAGGGCGGGTCAATATCTAGTCAATACTATTCAATTAGGAACATGTCCAATTGATAACAGTTGAGTCTAACAATTATTTGTCTATGTTATCAAATCTAAAAAAATAAAACATAATACTTTTTAACCGCATTGAAATTAAAACTGTATTTCCATAACAACCTTCTATTGGTCAAAACATGAATTTTGTAACCACACCATTTCTTTCTAATATTTATATTAGGTAACTGTTATATAAATGATAATAATTATTCTTTTCTATTGGGTTTATATCAAAATTACGTTTACTTCCTTTCAACAGTATTCTACCTAATTTTTTTTTGTGTGTTATTGGATAATCTGAACCTTTTTTTTCTTTTTAGAATTTTAACATTTTATTTGATTAATAGAACACATTATTTTATATAATTATGTATACAGTTACAGTATTGACATATCTTTCTATAATGGTATGCAAATTATTGCTTATAATATCGGTTAAGAAGTATAAAATTAAATTTTTATATCATAGACCCTTTATATTTGTTAAGAAATACAAAATAAAACACTTATAGTAGTTTCATTTTGTATTTTCACCTTTAATATTACGAAAGAAAATATAATATTTAACAATAATAAAATTTGGTATATTTAATTATTTTAACTAATTTTAACTTACATCTCACCCAAAAAATTAGGATTTATTCAACCAGATATTAATTTATTCAAATTTTAAATATTTTACATAGACATTAAGTTTATCAATTAACAAAAAGCAGGATGTTAAAATAGGGTTTAACGGTTTTAATAGAAATAAATATTCATATAAACTCATTTAGTTTAACGGGTTTTAAATAGGTTATTCGATTAAAAATATTTAATAAATGTTATCAATACTATTAAAACATTAACATGACCTATTGATATAGGTGTGTTCCAACTATTTTAATAGTATTGATTAAAATCTCTTATTAATCATTTAAGATAAATATTATACAAAGAAAAACATATATATGACTAAAAATACAAATATAAAAATTAAATTTCAACAAAAATGTAAAACAAAGAATATACCCGCCCTTTTAAGGGCGGGTGAAAATCTAGTGTTAAGATTAAAGGAGATGTAAAGCGGATGACGTTACACATGCGGTGGTCGGAGTGCTTAAGAGCCGAAGAGTTATTTATATTTTCACATCGTCAAACGGAAACGAAGAAGAGGAAGAGCAAACGGAAATGGGCTTTTTGGGCCATTCAGATTAACATGCGGGCTCGTAAAACAAAAGAAAGAAGCCCAATAATACTTTGATCTGTGTGTGACGTGACAAAAAATAATCTTCCTATTGGACGATTTTTCAGGCTGACGTGGACGTTTTTCCTGAGCCTCATATGTAAGATACTTTTTATATTTTTTGATTCTGAGTATATTTTCCGATGCCTACAAATGTACAAGCCAACGTAAGATATTTTTTATAAGTTTTTTTCCAACAAGAAGTAATAATAACTTTATTTGTTACCTGCAAGTGTCTTGTGAACATTTTTTGGAAGCAACTCCGCAAATGAAAATGGTAGAAGTCGTTGCATAAACACATGACAGTCATCCCTGAAAACTTTTATCCCTGCTGATCAACAAATCTTGATAGATTTGAAACATATCCATCAGAAAACTTCACATCTGATGCCACCCACTTGAACAACGCTGCTTTTGCTTCTGTTGACAATCTGAAAATGGGAACCGGAATTTTCCCATCGTTTCTAATATGCAGCTCAATCCTAGAACATAATGTAGGCAAATCCAACCTTGAGTTCTTGTTATCTTTTGTCTTCCCGAGGACGTTCAACAATATATTGATGATGTTGTCAAAGAAGTTCTTCTCTATATGCATCACATCAAGATTGTAGCGTAGAAGTAGATATTTCCAATATGGAAGTTCCCAAAATATACTCTTCTTGTGCCAATTATGCTGTGTCCCGTAACCAGCAGACATATTTACAGTAGTATGCCAATTACCGTCTTTCTTGACTGTGTCTTGTCCACCATAGTAATCAATATCCTTCTCGATTTCCTCTCCAGATAAATATGGTGGAGCGGCGTCTCGTACAACCCTTTTTGACCGAAACAATTTCTTGTTCCTTCGGTATGGATGGTTAATTGGAAGAAATCTTCGATGACAATCAAACCAGGAAGTCTTCCTACCATTCTTCAGCTGAAACGCGTCTGTGCTTCCCATACAATAAGGACAAGATAGCCTTCCATGCGTCGTCCAACCTGACAACATCCCGTATGCAGGAAAGTCACTAATGGTCCACAAAAGAACTGCTCGCGTTGTAAAGTTTGTTCTCGTTGAACAATCATATGTATGCACGCCTGTTGACCATAATTCCTTCAATTCTTCTATCAAAGGCTGTAGAAAAACATCAAGGGACCTCTTTGGATGTTTTGGCCCAGGTATCAATATACTCATGAAAAGCAATTCCTTTTCCATACACATCTCTGGTGGAAGGTTGTATGGCGTCAAGAAGACTGGCCAAAGCGAATATTGTCTTCCAGACATTCCAAATGGACTAAATCCATCTGTGCAGAGCCCAAGATAAACTTTGCTGGGGTTGCTTGCAAAATCAGGGTACACCGAATTCAAGTGTTTCCACGCTTTTGCATCAGAGGGATGATTGATCTCGCCTTCTTTCTGAGTATGTTCTGCATGCCATCTCATCGCTGTTGCCGTCTTTTCAGATTGATATAATCTCTTTG
>NC_027751.1:27478240-27481755 GCF_000695525.1 Brassica oleracea var. oleracea
TAACAATTCTGCATTTTCTCCCCAGTATATCATACAGTTGTCTATACACACATCAATCATCTCCGAAGGTAAGCCAAGGCAATGAACCAGTTTCTGAATTTCATAATAAGATTCAGCACGCAAATTATCTTCAGGCAAATACTCTTTAAACATTTGAGCCCATGCATCCATACAAACTTCAGGTAAGTTATGATCAGTTTTGATATTCATCATCCTAGCTACCAATGATAATTTAGAAAGTCCTTCTTTACAACCTTCATAAATTGGCTCATTAGCTGCTGCTAGCATTTCATAAAATCTTTTTGCATCCATGTTAGGCCCCTCTACATTTTCTACCTCCTCTATTACTGATCTTGTTTCACGAAATGCATCTGTAACCATATCATGCATCCTATCATGATCTACCATATGATCCTCTTGAAGGTTACAACTTTCAGAAGGCAAATGTGGTTCATCTCTGTTACGAACATTTTCAACCTGATTACTACTACTAGCTTCATTCCTATTATCACCTTCTCCGTGGTTACACCAGATATAGTAATGTGGAGTAAATCCTCTATTTACTATATGTTTCCAAACAGTTTCACTAGTAGCAAACTTGGTATTGTTGCATTTACGACAGGGACATAACATTTTACCCGTTTCCAGTGTGACAGACGTCTGTCCGGTCTGGTACATGAATATCTCTGCTCCGTTAAGAAATTCTTCTTTTACTCTTCCCTTTAAATCTTTATGCGCATACATCCAACTCCGAAGCTCATAGATATTTCTAGACATTTTTTTTTACTCTTTTTCGTTTTTTTTTTGTGCATCTTAAGAATGGGGGAGAAGATCATATTTATAGGAAAATTTCAATTTTGGTAGGTCACAATGTTACAACGAATTCATGTTTGATAGTAACTTAACCACCAGTGTGCAGCTATGTTTCTCGTAAATTGGTCATTAATCAGATGGTAGATTTTTGATGTAATTTAGTCGCAAATTTACGACGGTCTTACGACTACCTGAAAGTGTAGTCGTAAATGCGAAGTTAATTTACGACTAACCCGATTAGTAGCAAAATTACGTTTAAGTTACGACGAACTTTACCATAGTCGTAACTTAGACGTAAAGTCGAAGTTAATTTACTACTACACATTGGTAGTCGTTACTCTCACGTTCTCTTGTAGTGGTGACTTATAATCTTATATTTATCTCCTTGAGAATTTGTCATAGTTTGGTGTTTGAATTAATTTCTCTACTACCTCAAATGAAAACCTTGAGTTCTGTTTCTTTAATAATTTCAATGAATATCGTATAGAAAGTATTAGAGAAAACAAATTACTTTTACAAGTAGCCCAGCCTGAAAATTTCAATTGTACTGAGAATCTAACAGGTTACAACAAACAAAAAATAAGAAAATCAAATGATTTTGTCAAAGCATCATTATCAACCCAAACTTCACGATTGTTGAGTTTGTGGGCTAAGCATTTCCCTCAAATTAATACAATAAGAGCGCATATTTTAGGATAATACAATGAAACAAAGAAAAAAATAATGAAATTTTCAGTTTGGAAAAAATGGCTCTTGGGATCAATTTACGTTCGTGAATGCTAAAGATTTTGAATTAAAAAAAATGAGAAGAAAGATGTCTTATAAGAGGAAATGTGTAACTGAGTCCTCAAGTAACTTGTTGTAGAAGCCGGAAAACCGGACTGACATAAACGATAAAATAAAAAGCAATGTTAAGGAAATAGACGAATGTAAAAGGCGAATACAAGAACGATAATAAATCGTATTCGCAAAGAGACATGGAGTCGAGATATGATCTCTTTCCTTAACTCAAAATATTCGCTCCGTTAGTGAGACGGGATTGTACGAATATAGAGTCCCAGGATACAACCATGGCAGACGAATCACACCTCACTCGTAATCGCCCTATCGAACTATAAACTCTACGAAACACTCTCGTATTTAAGACTTACGCTAAGGGATTTTCGCTGTTGGTTTGATGTGTAAAACGTTAGAGCAATGAGAAGAGAGACGAGTTGTATTTAAAGAGATGGACGAGGAGCGACTTCCCGTAACTGTTGCATAACGTGCGCTCGTTAGTGGGGATTTGGCAAAGATCTCGGGAAGTTCAAGTTACGAACTTATTCCCCAAGACTCGCTATCTCTCTCTTTCTTATCTCGTTTAAATATTTCGAGAGGATAAACATCATGACGTTTTTATTTTCTAGACAAACTGCTTGTCGTTTCAAAATAAAATGCATGTTGTTTTTGAGATTTTAAATGGCAAAATGTTGAGCTTAACTTGGTCCAAAAAGAATATTTTTATCGGGCCGGAGGCCCTCCACCAAGACCCAAGACCCAGCCTAAGCCCACGCCAAGCCGAGCCGGCCGGACGGCGGCGGCGGCACGCGCGTGGGGAGTCTTCCTCTCTCTCCAAGCTGTTTAACACATGATATCAAGTGGTCATATATAAACACCTCATTTCCTCTTGTTCCCACCGATGTGGGACAAGTATTTTCTTCTCATTATTATTGTTTTGGGGCTGTTGAACACACATGCCCATGTCATTTATTTTTCACAATTTCCATTAAAGCCCAGTGGCTATAAATTGATCCAACAATCCCCCACATGATTAGAAATGACTCTTCTAAACATATGCAGACTAAATGCAGACTCGATAGACTCTAAAAACTATACTTATTCTAATCCTTACTAGACTGGACAGACTTATCGAGAGTGTTTGCGAAAAATTCACTGTGTTTGAATTGGTGGCATTTTTAAGCCTTGAACCACTCATAGTTAATATCTGTCGGGTTTACTTTACCAGAAGGTGAACATGATGTCTTGAACCAACCGGTATTTTATGTAAACCGAGACAACATGCATAACGCAACTTCATTTTCTCGTAGAACTTAGTTCTCTATTGTGTTCATTGTGCCCCAGAACTATTCCTGGTTTTCATGAGTGAACTTAGAGAATATAGCCTTGCATTCATTCTCCTAGAAACGGCCTCATTTCACACTCATTAGGTGATTGACCATGAAAAGTATTGAGTAATACTCCGCTTTAGAAGCTATGGAATCATTAAAAGCTTATGCTTATCCTTATCACTTTCTTTAGCACTTTGTCATCTTAGGAGCTGGGAAGAGACTACTTTGTCTCAAGTGCTTTGGTTAGATTCTGTTTGATTTTGTTTTCCCTTTGAACCTACGTCTTGGGATCTCCAATCATGATAGGTAGGGTTGCAATCAAGCATCCTCATTCGTTATAGGCTTTAAACCCATTCCTTTTGATGATTTAGCAACAAAATCTGGTGGCAAACCTTTAGTAAATGGATCTGCTAGGTTGTCAGCCGATTTGATGTAGTCTATTGTGATTACACCAGTTGAAATAAGTTGTCCAATGGTTTTATGTCGTCTTCTGATGTGACGAGATTTACCATTGTAGAGATTATTCTGAGCCCGAGCTATTGCTGATTGACTATCACAATGTATGCGTATAGCTGGCACAGGTTTCTCCCACAT
>NC_027751.1:27483199-27483486 GCF_000695525.1 Brassica oleracea var. oleracea
GCACCCATATGTCAACAGTTGCAAGACTGTGAACATCATCAATCCCGTACGGAATCAGGGGCTTGTCCTCCTGGATGAACTTGTCCAGTTTCATCGTTCTCAGGAAGAACATCATCTTCCTCTGCCACGTTTTGAAGCCTTTGCCATCAAACTTGTCTGGCATCAGTCCTTGAGTGAACAAGCTAGGTACAGCTGGAGGAGTTTGAACTGCCACCGGACCACTTGCAGTTGCTGATCCTGAACCCGTCTGATAAAGACCAGCACTGAATAGGCTACGGCGAGGGGTT
>NC_027751.1:27483538-27520734 GCF_000695525.1 Brassica oleracea var. oleracea
GTTGTTGCAGCGTTGAGTGGAGTCTGAATGACATCTGTGGTGTCAATGGGGGTGTTGTTATCGTTCGTCATTGTTTTTCCTGTAGAGAAAACCATGAAGACGAATCAGTACTCCATTCAACAAATAACATATTATTTTAAAGAAAAATAATAGTTTAAAATCAATGTTCATTTTTGGTGTTTGTACCAAATCATATCGATATAAGTCTTAAGAAAACGTTTTGCAAACTCGCTTAGAAGCATTCGCAGAAACCATTTTTATAGACTTAGAATGTTTCACAAACTCACTTACGAAAGCGGTTACTGAAACGATTCATATATATAACGTTTTAAGAATGTATCAAAAACGTTTTGCGAAAAATGCTAGAAAGCAATCCGCAAAGCGTAATGAAATAAACAATAAACGTTTCGCGGAAGTGCTAAAAAGCAAATCGCAAACACGGTTATGAAATAAGAACAAACGTTTCGCGGAAGTGCTGGAAAGCAAATCGCAAACCCCATTATGAAATAAGAATAAACGTTTGGCGGAAGTGCTAGAAAGCAAATCGCAAACACGGTTCCAAAATCCGTTTTTATAAATCGTTTTTCAACCAATGTTGTTTTTGAGATTTTAAATGGCAAAATGTTGAGCTTAACTTGGTCCAAAAAGAATATTTTTATCGGGCCGGAGGCCCTCCACCAAGACCAAAGACCAAAGACCAAAGACCAAAGACCAAAGACCAAAGACCAAAGACCAAAGACCAAAGACCAAAGACCAAAGACCAAAGACCAAAGACCAAAGACCAAAGACCAAAGACCAAAGACCAAAGACCAAAGACCAAAGACCAAAGACCAAAGACCAAAGACCAAAGACCAAAGACCAAAGACCAAAGACCAAAGACCAAAGACCAAAGACCAAAGACCAAAGACCAAAGACCAAAGACCAAAGACCAAAGACCAAAGACCAAAGACCAAAGACCAAAGACCAAAGACCAAAGACCAAAGACCAAAGACCAAAGACCAAAGACCAAAGACCAAAGACCAAAGACCAAAGACCAAAGACCAAAGACCAAAGACCAAAGACCAAAGACCAAAGACCAAAGACCAAAGACCAAAGACCAAAGACCAAAGACCAAAGACCAAAGACCAAAGACCAAAGACCAAAGACCAAAGACCAAAGACCAAAGACCAAGCCCAAGCCGAGCCGGCCGGACGGCGGCGGCGGCGCACGTGGGGAGCCTTCCTCTCTCTCCAAGCTGTTTAACACATGATATCAAGTGACCATATATAAACACCTCATTTCCTCTTGTTCCCACCGATGTGAGACAAGTATCTTCTTCTCATTATTATTGTTTTTGGGCTGTTGAACTCACATGCCTATGTCATTTATTTTTCACAATTTCCATTAAAGCCCGGTGGCTATAAATTGATCCAACACTTGTGACTAGGACACACCATTTCCTTCACTTTCTCTCCCTGTTTATATACCTTAAACGTTGGAACTTTCTTGATGCTCTCTGCTTTCGCCAATGCCAAGCTCTCGTCCACATCCACCTATAGACGAAACATACCCAGTTTAAAAACCATATCTTGTTATGTAACAACACAAGATTGAGCATAAGAACATGTGGTCTCGCCATTGTAGAAATGTACTAATGGATATCGCAAGCACAAGGTGTTGACGAATGGAGATATAACATCGCTTAGTCGGTTTGATGATGATTTGAAGTAAAACACAGAGATTCCTGAGAAAGGGAAGTTTCTTTTTCAGGAAAGAGAAAACTTAGGAATCATGCAACTCGCAAAGTGGGGTTAGTTAGTTAATTAGTTTCTTACCGGGAAGTGATGTCACGGTCTTGAACTTACCAAAGTTGAAACCTCTTCAACTTCATTATTGAATCCCAAGTACTTATGTTCTTCTTCCCATTTGTTCGATAAAGCGGTCTTTGCTCTCTGTAAAGACTCAACAACCTCACTCTGGAAGTTCCTTTCTCAATACCTCATAGTCTCTAACCGCATCATCCCAACTCAAACACTTCAAAACTCTACTGTTTCAAAGCTCTTTATACTTTAGCGCTTGATTACAATCATCAACAGATTGGTCCCACATGCCAAGCTTAAACCAACACGCTGCTCTGTTGCAATACAGAACCGAGTTGAAACCATCGTACTTGAGCCCGTCTCCGTAAGCCACACTCGCTTCTGAATATCTCCCGAAACTAAAAAGCTGGTTTCCATGTGTACGAGCTTTAGCCACATTAGTTACATATAACGAAAATGTCCGTTATTCAACTTTTTTCTTGGGAATGGAGGGAAAGGGAAAAAGACTTGACATATAATGAAAATGTCCATTACATGTGATTCTTATAATTTAGATTCTTTCATTTCACAGTAAAGAGAGAGACCAAAGCATTGTGCTCTCACCACACTTCAAATGCTAGATCATCTCTGGATCTAAACCGCTTGAAAGTTTCTTTATTCCTTTTCTCATGTATCTTCAACAAGTAAAGGAAGAGCTCCAATTCTTTTAATCTCTCCAAACTAACATTCACAAGAGACATCAATACTGAAAGCAGAGAGAACATCACATGTGGAACTCCAAAGATATCATTTATTCAAACAAAACATTCACGCCTACAACTTCCAAAAGCTCTTGTCTATCTTTTCAAAACACGATTACATTTTTCATAGAAGCTGATAAGTTTAACAACCCTTACACTCAGTTGGACTGACGCAGCTCTGGTCGAACGAAATCTGCATCTTCAGGAACAGAGATATCGACCGTAGGCCTTAGCTGTGCACAAACCTCAATAGCACCATGGACTGGATCAGCAAAGAAGTTGCTGATCAAGTCTTTGTTGATTGGTGCACCATTGTCCACAGCCACCAAAGCTTGTTGAGTCAGGTTGTAGTCGAACCTCGGTGCCCATTTCCTCGATCCCAATCTTGCAGTGGTCGAGCAGTTGTCCACCATGAAGGACACTCCTCTAGCATGCATAAACGGGTTTAGAGAGTCAACAGATTCAATCACACTCTCGTTGATGATCTCTGAGTATGAGTGACCCTTCTTCCTCAAGATCTCGATCTACATAAGATCACAAAAACCAAGATTTAATGTTTCCGTTGACCAAATAAAAAGATACAGTAAAAACTCTATAAATTAATAATGTTTGAACTATATGGTATTTTATTAATTTATAGAGTTATTAATTTACAATTTTTTTAATTCTCTATTTTAGAATATATTTTTATAAAATAAGAAAAATAGTTGATTTTAATTTACATATATTAATTAAGTTTAAGAAATATGACTTTTATTTATGTTACTTGGTGTATGTAAAATAATTTATTAACTTCTGAGTATTATTTATCTACTGTATATGATTTTTAAAACCAAAATCAAACTGAACATAAACAAAAGACATGCGTACATACCTGAGCCATCATAAGAGCAACGTAAACTCCAGCAGTGAAGGGATACAACGGACCCAAGTCACCAGCTGGTCTTGACTTCCTGACGCGTTCACCGACCTTCCACATTCTTGTCTGATCAATCTTTCCCATTGGGAATGCAGGCAAGCCCTCCTTGTCCTGTTACAAGCAAAGATATTACCAATTGCCATCAAAATTACTTTGTGTAAATGTAAGAAGAGAAAAGGTTTGAGCGAGGAGTCATTACGTAGAAACGGCGACCGGCTAAGACAACACTCCTGATTTCGCTGCCAGCTGCTACGTCCTCGTAACATTCATAGAGAATCTCCATGCAAGGATAGAAGGATGCACTGTAGGCAGTCTCGAAATCTTTTTTGCCTTCTTCGGACAAGGAGTTGTAGACAGCCAACATTCCCTGAGTAGAGATAGTCCTCGAAATGTTTCCTGTGATGCACTCTACTGTATTCTTGTAAGCCAAGTCTTCACTCATTCCGTTCTCGGTGTACCTTCTGAACAGAGACTCCACTATTCCGTGAACGGCACCAAGCAAAATACCTATTTAACAAACAAAAAGATTGAAGATAAGTTTCAGCCTTCAGGCATGGGATTGAGAATAGAAAGACGGTTATATAAGTGAGGCCTCAACGCACCTCTTTCTCCAAAGATGTCACTCTTGTACTCTTGCTCAAGAGTAGTAGCAAAGGTAAAAGGAGAACCAAGTGCTACTGACCATCCTAGAGCAACATCTGCGGCTCTACCATCAACATCCTTCAAACAGATAGTGAGAAAAATGAACACGGGAAGGTATAAATAGCTTTAG
Organism: Brassica oleracea var. oleracea; assembly: GCF_000695525.1. NCBI lineage: Eukaryota > Viridiplantae > Streptophyta > Magnoliopsida > Brassicales > Brassicaceae > Brassica > Brassica oleracea. The sequence goes on from NC_027751.1 coordinate 27,487,769, forward strand.
CTGTATAGAGAGATGGAAAACCTGGTGGACAGCAAAACTAGCGTTGATTCCAGCACCGTTGATTTCTTTGCCTTGGACATAAAGCCTTCTCACAGATGGACCCATTCCTTTAGGGCAAACAGCTACCACGCTGATGTTCTTTGGGAAGTCAAGTCCCATTGACTGTAAATGCCCCAGTAGAAACCCGTGTGACAAACCGAGAATGCTGTTTGGTTTCAAGTGAGAGAATATTTTCTCATAGTTATCAGCCTGTACAAACATGATACATTAGAGCTTAAATATATATACGTTAAAATCTCAAGCTAATTCAAGATTCTGAAATGCACTAACCTGAGCAGCGTCAGAGATCAAAAGCAATACAAGATCACTGCCGGAGATAGTTTCCCATATATCACCCAAGGTACCACTTTCTTCGGTGAAGCCAACAGCACGTGCCTCCTCGAACGATTTAGAGCCCTTTCTAAGCCCAATCTACATTTTCATGGAATAAAAGAAAAAAGAAACCAAGTCAGGGCATAGGCTTTCAAGTAAAAGCAGGAAGCAAAGATTTAATCTGAGAAAAAAAACAAAAGTATTAAAGACAACACATGAGTTGGGGATTACCTTAACAACGATGTCAGACTTTGCCTCCACAAGTGAATCCCTTAAATTCTGAGCTTGAGCAGGTCCCTGCAAATATATATATACATAGAACTTAGCACGAGAAACGCAGAAGAGATAAATAAAATTGTACTAATCTAATCAGTTTTTTCTTTGAGACTCAAATACAAAAGAATACACTTTAATATTAAAGTTATGACCAATTTAATTCACATGATCTAATCAAGAAACTATCTCCACAGTCAACAGTAATCGCTTTGCTTTTTAAGTAATGAATCACAAATCAAAGCATAGCAATTCAGTAAGCACCGAAAGAAGTAACATGTTGATTAAGGAAAGGTCAGACACTAGAAGATAAGAGACAAAAACTACCTGAGATCCCCAGCCAATGACACCAATCTGCTTAATCCCTTTGAAAGCATCAGGAAGATGCTTGAACAAGTCCCTTCCTCCTCTCACAATGTACTAAAACAAACATAAGCAAGAAAAAAAAAACAAATATTAGCAATAATCATAAATGATTAACCCAAAAGAGAAGATATTTATAGAATAAGAACCTCTTCGTGACCAGCAAGAGAGACTTTCTCCTTTTTGAACACAGACGTCTCAAAATCGAGAGAAAGAGGGGCTCTGACCGCAGCCGACGCGACCATTCTCGCGGAGAGGGAAGATCCGGTGCCATTTCCAGACACGGTGGCGGAGAGAGAACTCAGAGACTTGGAAGCAGAGGAGATGAAACCGATGTTGGGGAAAGCAAAGGTTGAGACTTTCGATGACCTAAGGGCTTTGGAGGAAGAAGAAGCAGATGGGCATGAGAGGGAAGGAGCGATGGATGAAGTCGCAGCCGCCATTTGAGCCTCAGAGTGTTGCTAATTAGGGTGGAGAGACAACAAGCGCACACCTCTCTCTACTCAAGACGACGAAGTGATATATATTTAATTAAAAATAAATAAATTATAATAATGCATACAAATGGATCTAAACGTTCCCCTTAAAGGCCTGTTAAGGCCCATAAAACCATTATCTCGACGTTCTTTTATTGGTTGGTCTATCAACAACTTTTCCAGAAGTGGACGACACACGTGTCTGCTCTTTGTCAGGAGTCTAAAGAGTCGTCAACACAGTGAACGGTCTAGATTTAATCGGATGGTCTAGAGGCAAAGCCAAGTCGTGAAGGGCCATTTAAGGCCCAAAAGGCTCAAACTACGTGCTTTCATTGGTTGGTCCACCAATTGCTTAAATGTTGACTTCCAAGCGGTGATGATACACACGTGTCAAGTCTTTGTCAGTAAGTCCTTAAAGTCAATAAAATGAACGGTCCAGATTTAAAGTAAGTTAAGAGGATCGGGTGGAGTACAACTAACGCGGAACCTCTGCGTCTCTTCGTCTTCTCCGAGTCGTGAGATTGTGATCACAGTAGGGCAAACAAAGACTTTAACTTTAAAGATTCTACGAGGTGTGGTTGATCGATTTAGTCATCTGGGTTTTCTTCTCTAGTGATTCTGAGAATGGATCAAGCTTCGTCTTCATCGAATGTTAAGGATGAGAAGAGATCGTCCGCTGATTGGGAGGGACCCCACGGTATAGTTTCAGCTTTTGCAACGCACAAGTATGGCGCTTAAAACAGATTGGCGATTGACTCTGCTCGTGATGTTTCATGTGGTTTCTTGTTCATGAACCAGCATGTTGGTACACACGAGAGTAATCGTTTCTGGTTTTGTGGAATTACTTAGTGAACCGTTGTTTGAATTGAGAACCCGGTTTATTTTAAGTTTAAGTAGAATTGAACTACGAGTTATGACACCAATTCGAACCCAGTATACATGGTAGAGACTCGGCATGGAGAGAGAGTCCCACCAGGGTTCGAGCAAGAATATTGGTACAGACCCGAGAGAAGGAAAATAAGTTCCGCTTCTCCCTCTGGCGCGAGTGATTTCGCGGGAGGTGGTTACAGAGGGGAGTTCTGATCAAACTCTGCTGCCTCTGTCCCTGGATCTTCCCTGAAGTGAAGATCTATGGTCGGGAATCGCTATCCTAGACAATCATGCTGTCTGAGTTGGTAGCTGATATAAGGTAATCTAAATTACCTTTCTTTTTTTTTTCCTTTTTTATTAATTAATTTAAACATGTGATATGGAAAGCACTATATAACTCAACCTAAATTTAATAGAAGTTAGGGGCTTTATAGCAGTTCTATTTAAATATGGTTTATTTCTCTTACCAAAATATAGGATTCATTTAGCAGTGTCTATGTAAAATTATATATGTTTCAGTTCGAAGATGCAGAAAATAATTTTTGACAATAAATTTCAAAGTTAGACGAAATTAAAACACAAATAATTCAATTCATTCATGTGCCTTGAAAGTTACCTTGTTAAATAGATTGAATTTCCACAGAAGTACTCTGAACTTGGCATGGACATCCGGTTCTTCGGGTCGGGTTCGGATCGGGTCTCGTCAGGTCCGGATTTTTTGGGACCTGGAAAATTAGACTCATATAAGTACTTATAATTTTTCGAGTCGGTTCCGGGTCGGTGGAATTTTATAACCTACTCAATATTCAATTTTTTTCTGTTACCCAGTTTATTATTCCACCTAATTATTTTGTCCATTCTAATGCATGAAATTTTAATTTGTGTTTAATTAAAATTTAACACATATAATTTAATAGAGATAACTAGAGTGATTTGGGTACCCATTTGGATTCGGTTCTGTTTGGATCTATTAGGGTTTGAATTTTTTAGGATTAAAGATTTAAGCCTTATTAGTATTTATAAATTTGGTTTGGATTCCGTTCGGATCTTTGAGCTTTCGGTTCGGGTTCGGATAGCTATTTAATTTAAATTATGTAAACAAATTTAAAAAATCCCAATATACCTTGACATCGTTAAAATTCAAATAATAATAATAATATACAACATATTAATTTAAATAATATATGCTAAATATCTAAACCTAACATAAATTTGGGTTTGGTTTATATGTTAGAATGGAAAACTGTAGATATTTAATGTATTTCCGGTGTTCTGAATATTTTTTTGTTGATATTTTGGATATTTAATTTTAGCTATTTAAAGTATTTGGATAATTCTAAGTATTTTTAAGTATTTTGGATATTAAATATAAATCTAATTAATATATTATGTATAATTCCTAAACATTATTTGATAAATGATTTGCCACATGGTTTCTTTACAATCACTTTCACAAAAAAATGTTACATGGCTACTAAACTTGGTGACATACCTCATTTCTAAATATCATGTGGACAATTATATTTAATGTTGATTTATATTTTTGATAAACTTTTTAGAATATGATAATAACTCATACATTGATTTATATATTTGGTAAAGTTTTTAGAATATGGTAATAATTCCTAAATCATCATTAACATAAATATATATTCAAATATGAAAAAAAAAATATTATTTAGTTACATTTTTATAATTATAAAATTTTATCACTAAAATTTTCAATATAATTTACAATTTTCTAAAAAATATATATATTTTTATTCGTAAAATCATTAGTTTCTTTTATAAATCTACAAATTTTATAAATATTGTTTAGTTTTAATTTTTGATAATTATATCATGTTTATATCATTTTATTAATTTTATACAAGTTTATTTAATATATTTAACCAAAATAAATAGATTAAAATATATTTAAGGTTAAAATTTTAAATATATACATATATATTCTTAAATATAATTTTAAATAAACAAAATTATTTTTATCTTAATTTTATATTTAATTAAATTCATATCAAAATACTTGTAAGAAAATAATAAAATCTACAATATCAATAAACAAAACGTGATTATGTTAATTAAATGCAATTTTGTTAGTTTGATAGAAAAATATGGAAAATTGATCACAATATTAGTTCAGTGTAAGGTTGGGAATTATTATCCAAGATGGATCCGATTCGAGATCTACTTCGAGTCCGTTCTGAAAATAAGATACCCGGGATGCCTGGATCCGGATTCGGATAGTAAAATCAGGATCCAGATTTTTAAAATATATTAAATTTTTAATTTTATTAATAATTATATTTGATATAATAATATTTATCCATACAATTAGTTTTAATTTTAATTTTTATAATATTATATACATGTATATATTTTCAAATATTGTATAAATAGTTAATTTATGTATTACTTTTTAAAAAGAATTATTATTATTTTAATTTTTTTTTCAGATCCGAATATCCGCGATTATTACAATAAATAGAATCTAAATACCAAAATCACGGATCCAGATCTAAAAACCTTGAAATTTTTGGATATCCGGATCCGTCAAACCGCTGGGATCAATGGAACGGTTGAGAAGTTAAGAAGTAGTATATTGGATGTGGGTACTAATAATAGTATACGGGGTAGACTGGAAGTTATGTCAACCCTTGGCTGGTCTATCAACTACTCAATGTTGACTTCCCAACGGTGGCCGTCCACAGCTGTCTAGTCTATATCAGGAGTCACAAAGGTCAATACAATGAACAGCCTAGTTTTAAAGATTGGGTGGTTAAGCCGTTAAGGTAAGCTCAGAAACATGCCATGTTGGAAAACGTCCGGTTAATCGTGCAACGGTGACTGACAGTGGACGGACGAATTAATCCCGAGTAGGCCGAGGAATCATAAAGCCCATTCATTAAGGCCTGTTAACTGTTTTAAGGTCCAAAAGGCCGAAATCTCAACGTTCTTTCATTAGTTTGGTGTAGGCCTAGTTTGGTGCATCAACAACTCCTTAAATGTTGACTTCCCAGCGGTGGACAATATACACGTGTCTAGTCTATATCAGGAGTCACAACAATCAACGTAATGAACGGTCAGGATTTAAATAAAGTTAAGAGGATCGGGTGGAGTACAACTAACGCGAAACCTCTGCGTTTCTTCGTCTTCTTCGACTCGTGAGATTGTGATCACAGTGGGGCAAAAGAAAGACTTTAACTTTAAAGATTCTACGAGGTGTGGTTGATCGATTTAGTCATCTGGGTTTCCTTCTCCACTGGTTCTGAGGATGGATCAAGCTTCGTCTTCGTCGAATGTTAGGGATGAGAAGAGATCGTCCACTGATCCTGTGACAGTCGATGAAAACGAGGAGAGAGAAGCTATAGAGATTCCTCTCTTCCAAGTGCCTGAATGCTATGTTTATTTGGTAAAAGTTCTAACCTTTATTAGATTATATTGAGATGGGTATTTGAAATTTCTAATCTTGATTAGGTTCTATTAGGATTATTGGTTAGATAATTTCTCGATGGGGTCTCTGCAACCATATTAGCGGTTAGAGATGCCTTGAAAGCTCACTGACATTGTAAAGTGCCGTTGTTTAGATGATCTTGAAAATTCACAAAAGATAAATGTATAATAGACAACATTGCAGCTTGATGGACTCGTTTTATTCTACGGTTTATGTTTTCTACTGTGTCAGCAAGTGAGCTCGTCTTCGTCTTGTATGTATGCAGATACCTCCAAGGAAAAGTGCAGCTTCATACAGGTTCTTTCTTGCCTTCATGATCACACAATGTCTGATCTGTAGTTAGGAGATTCTTTAAGAACCCTTGTTTCTGCTGCTTAGCCACTGATCAATAACTCGGAACAAACTTATTGAACCAGTTCCTGAAGTTAGTAGGAGTGTCTGTTTAAACTTAATTTGTATCAATATAGTCACTTTTCTACTTACATTTGCTTTTAATCAGCTCAACTTGGCTTCTTAGGCCAAAGATGTGAGTAACCTGTCGGAAGATGGAGATAGACATGTGTTCATACCTTTTATATGAATGATCCTTACAGGGCAGATGAGTGGGACGTGAACAAATGGGCATGGGAAGGGGCATTGAAAGTGGTGAGCAAAGGAGAAGAGTGCATAATTAAACTTGTAGATAAAACCACAGGAGAACTTTACGCTCAGGCCTTTCTCCGAGATGGTGAACTTCATCCAGTAGAAGCCGTAATCGACAGTAGCAGGTAACAAAAGAAAATGAACTTGGTCTTATCTTATCAATATGTGCAGCTATTCTAACATCAAAGCTCTGTTTTTGTCTTGTAGATACTTTGTTCTCCGTGTTGAAGAAAACATAGGTACTGACCATATAGATATATCGAGATGTAACGTTGTTTTCGATTATACTTATTTGAAGCCATTGCAGGTGGTCGTGCTCGTCATGCTTTTATTGGACTTGGATTCAGAGAGAGAACTGAAGCATATGACTTCCAAGCTGCACTACATGACCACATGAAGTAACATTCCACTTCTATTCAGACTTTAGAACAACGACATTATCTCTGAATCTCTCTCTCTCTCTTTGGTAAAGGTACCTGAACAAGAAGAAGACAGCAGAAGAGATGGAACAACACTTTCAGAACACATCATCTGTTGATTACAGCTTAAAGGAAGGAGAAACCATTGTTCTTCAACTAAAAAATGTAAGACTTACACTTATTATTCTGCAAGTTTCTTGTTTTTTTCTTCACATTGAGATGATTGAAACAGAGGAGCGAGAAAGACACAAAGACTAAACTGGTAGAGAAGAGTCTGAGCAATCTCTCGTTGGACGATAAGGGCAAGTCAATAGAAACCATTCCTCCAATCATCCCACCGCCTCCACCTCCTGGACCGCTTTCTCCTGCGGCAACCACACCGAAGTCCCCATCAAGCCTCAGCCTCCAAAGATCATCTGAACAACAAGATCTAGATACAAAGCGAGAAGAAGTAGAGAAGAAAGAAGACCAAGAAGCTAAAGAAATAGGCGCTGAAGATGCACCAGATGATGACTTTGGAGATTTCCAAGCTGCAGGCTGATTTAGCCATTTAAGTATTTTACCATACAGAAAGCATCGTTTTATAAGTAATGTGACTGATCAAAGTTTGGATTGTTTGCTTTTGAGAGAGTGAGAGAAAGTCCACCTTCTGGACAATTGCATACAAGACTATTTCTCTGAACTTGTGATTAGATAGATAAACCTTCAAGTCTTTTCATTTATTCACCATACATAATGTTCAAAAAATTGTTAACTAATCGTTTTGTGGAGGATTTAGTGACTAGATAGGTAAAATTGTTAACTAAGTTAGAATTATTTTGCACATATATTAGATATTTTAGTTTTTGGGTTTAAATATAAAATTAGTTTGATGTATTATCAAAATTAAGATATATAAAAAAAAAAAAAAACAATTTTTTAAAAAAAAATACAATACTAATATTATTGTTTAGTTTAACAAATTTACACTAATTTAGATCGATTTTAAATAGTATAAATTGAATTTTAAAATACCATCTCGGTTAGGACGAGTTGCTGCCTTCACCTACTTTTAACAACTAGAGAAAAACAAAAACGAATTCTCCTGAAATTTTAACTTCTCCGCTCTCTTATGCACATCTATTCCAACCATCAAGAAAAGTACGCCAAACAGGAGCATATGCAGGGAAAGGCATTCTAGAAATCAGCTGCTCAGCTTCCCTCACGTACCCGTTTCTAGCCAAAAGATCAACGGCGCAACAATAAAGATCCATATCTGGTTCAACTCCATAATCCTTCATCTTCCAAATCAACTCCATTCCTTCTTTTGCCATACCACTATGTCTGCAAGCAGATAGCATAGAGATGAAAGAGACACGGTCCGGCTTAAACCCCAGAGACACCATTTCCTTAAACTTTTCAAATGCCTCACGTCCATATCCATGAATGCCAAGAGACGAGATCAACGCCGTCCATGTAATGACGTTCTTCTCTCTTGTTTCTTCAAACACTCTGATTGCGCTCGTAAGGCTGCCGCATTTCCCATACATGTCAATCAACACGTTGCAGACAAATGTGTCGGCGCGGTTGAAATCTGTTTTTGTGATTAGGCCGTGGATAGAGCTTCCAAGCGCCAAGTCGCAGGACTTAGAGGAAATGCTTAAGATGCTAACGTATGTGAAGTTATCAGGGCGGATGTTTGCTTGGAGTATGTGTTTGAAAAGTTCAACAACCTCTCCGTGCCTATTATCAGAACGAGAGAAAGCCGCAATAGCAATGTTCCAAGATACAGTGTCGGGTTGCTCTAGCGTCGAGATCAGCTCTACGGATTCGTTGTACTGCCCTGTTCTGCTATATATTCCAGCGACAATGTTCAGTGGGACGACGGAAGAAGGCTCGCTAGACCAATCCAGCAGAAGAAGAGCATCGTTCATCAGCTGATTGTTAGCGTAGGATCTCATAAGAGAGCTTAACACATAGTCGTTGTCTTCATATCCCATTCTCACAATAACAGAGTGCAGCTGTTGTAACTCTATGACACAACAAGGTTTGAGAGCTGTCGCGAGTGTATATTCAGTTGGTCTGAAACCCGTTTGAACCATTTGGAGAAACAATGAGAGAGTAACTGGATCGTCTTTATTGGCGTAACCCCAAAGCAGTGTATTCCAACAAACAATGTTCTTATGAGGTATAGAGTCGAAGCATAGGCGTGAATCTTCCAGACTACCACATTTACCATAAAAGTCTATCAATGCGTTCCCCAAGTACGTGTCAGTCTCGCAGCCATTCTTGATCAAGGTGCCATGAATCTGGTGTCCGAAACTCAACGTCTGCGTACGAGAAGCGGCGCTAAGAACACTGACGTAAGTACCTTGGTTCGGGGAAAACTCATGCTCTTGAATACTTACAAAGAGTCTGAGTGCTTTTAGAGGGCTCTCACCTTTGGCTGTTGCGCCAATTATAGCGTTCCATGACACTATATCCCATGAAACTGCCTTCTCAAACACTCTCTCTACCATATTTGTGTTGCCACATCTTCCATATGCACTGATAAGAGAGTTAACGATGTGAGTATCACAATCTAACCCTCTTTTAATAGCTGAGCAATGCAATTGTTTGCTAGTTTCCAAGTCATTTTCACAAGATACACTTGACAACACACCCAAGAAAGAGCTTTCTGACAAATATTCCCCTGTCCCAACAAGCTCACGGAAGAGAAACATACATTCTTTCAAGAAACCACCACGCCCCAACAAAGACATCATATGGTTCCACGTCACCAAGCTCTTCAACGGCATGTCTTCAAACACCCGTTCCGCCACTCCCAGTAACTCAAACCTCCCATACAAACACAGCAGCTTAGTACCTACATATGCATCCGCCATAAAAAACCCATACTTCAAGCTCAAACCGTGCAACTGAGTTCCAACACGAACATCCAACGATGGAGAAGACAATAAACCACCAACTGTGAACTGATTCGGCGAAAACCCAAACTCCCTCATCTCAGAAAACACGCGCCAAGCTTTCTCCGCGTGCCCGGATTTGCTAAACCCGCTAATGACCGTGTTGAAGGAAGCTGTGTTTCTCTCAGGCATTCTATCGAACATCTTGGCTGCACGAGATATCTCGCCGAGCTCCACGTAAAGGGAGATGACGTTATTGCAGATGTAAACGGGCTGATAAAGGGTGTACCATAACGTGATGGAAAGGGCGTGGAGAGCTTTGGTTCTCGTAAAGGAAGGAGCTTTTCGGCAGGCGTTGCGTAAGCTAAGTAGACGGTTGTTGGGGTTGGCGAGATCTCCATGGGTGAGGCTCATCCAGGAGGTGAGTGTAAAGAGAGAACTTTTCAGGTACGATGCGTATAAATACAATAGCTCAGTCGCGAAGAGTCGGATTTGAAGTTGCCACGATGAGTCACGATGACCGGAGACGACGAACCGTGAGCAAGAAGACTTGCCGCAATTTGTTTTTTTCAAGTTAGACCTAGTCAACCCTCTGGTTCGATTAGAGAGTTGATGTCAAAAAGAAAATAACTAAAATAGTTTTCATGTAAAAACAAGCCACACTTAATTAATAATACATTGAATGTTTATTTTAAAGTATTATTATTTTAAATTTATATACTAATTCTTAAATTCTTGACCATAAATCATAATACTCAAATTCTAAATTCTCACTTCCAAAAAATTAGACTCTAATTCTTAACCAATCAACCGTAAAGATATATATGTTTTAAAGTAATTTCAACCTAATGAATATATATTTTATTTTTTTGAGAAAGAGCTTAACCTAATGAATATTACTGACTCATTTTTTCCTTATGTACTATATTATGGTATAATTTGTTTTCGTTATCCTAAAATATTTCTCTAAAAGCATTCTATGATATGAGACTGTGTGTTAGTTTAAATAATATGGACATATTCATTTTAAGTTAGTTGTAAATTTTAATCTATTAATATTATGGAAAAAGTAAAAATTGAAGAGGAGAAAATTCATATGATATTTTATTATCAAATGATAAATATTATATGAAAAACAAGAAAGTGAGACATACCTAGATTCTCATCTCAATGCTACTCATAAATATTTCAACAAATGAGCAATTTGCCAAATACTCAGTGGAATCATAATAAGTTTTATGGCACATTATATGTTTATGTATGACAAGATATTTTTACCATAGTTCGTTCTAGCCAGAAATGTACACCATTAGGACACAAAATAACATCTTCAAGAACATTAAAAAAAACAATTGGAAGACACCATACTTAATGGTATTCAAAATGCATGTCTTGCTTTCTAAAGAGAGGGTCGGCCCTGGGCTAAAGTCCATAAAGCAAAAGCTTTAGGCGCCAAACTCTATATATATTATAGGGGCGCCAAAATCTAATAAAATCACTTTAGCTTAGTGGCTTGTGCTATCTTCCTTCCACGATATGCTTACCCTTCCTAACAAATTTAGTCTTTTTATTTTAAAATACAATGTTAAATGATATAATATATTTAAAAGACCCATTAATTAGAGAATAACTGTGTAAACAAGAAGTGCTATAACAATTGACTTAACTAGCAGTTACTCATATTCCACACATTTTCTAGGGGTTATTGGTTGTTGTATTTTAATGGATTTGAAAATCCGAACTAAATCTAGTATTATTGGTTCTATGACTTTCAAATCTGTATTAAAATCATGTGTTATTGGTTTAATGATTCATAAATTCTATATCAAATCAAGTGTTATTCAATCGTACAAATTTACTAAAATATTTGATTTAATAATGGATTTGAATGGATTTTTTTGTATTTTTTAGTTAAAAATACAAAGACTCAAATCCGATGGAAAACCTCCGGATTTGCATATTTTATTTGGATTTATAAATACTATATGGATTTTAAAATCAGTCAAAATATATAAACCAATAACACCTCCAATCTTCCATCGATCAAACTCTTCTTCTATTTCTTTTTTAAGTTTTTATAATTTTCTTACGAATTTATGAAATCTGAACACATAAAATTATTAAAATTTGGATTCTAATAAACGCTTCACAAAGTGAAACTGATATTGATGTGTTAAAATAATTTTATCCTATCTTGCCATATTATACAATTTATGTGTTTTTGTTTATATAGAATAATACAGAAAAATAAGATTAGTAATCAATAAAAAAGATTTTTAATAGAACACAAGCTGACATGACCCACTTTGTTATTTAATTTGATCAATAATATTGCAAGAAAAAAAGTAAAGAGCGGTATTTTTCATGAATAACGTTTTATGGTTTTGTACTTTTTCTGAAACAAATTCAAATTTAATAATATCTTTTGATTATATATTTAAAAAATGAGTAAAATGTAATTATAATTAAGGGGCATCAATTTTTCGATGCGCTTTAGGCACCATGTAAGTCCAGACCGACACTGTCTAAAGGTATTTGATTGTCCCATTTTACATTGTTAAAATTTAAAGTAAAAAACATTCTGATGGTCACATTTTTTTCTAATCTTAATCAATAGTTTGATATATAATTTGAATTGTCTAATAGTTTGGTTTTCTCTTAAAACTAAAAGCAGTGCACGAAGGTTGGTTAAGATCCATGCACTGATATGAATTTTTAATGCTTGCAAAATTAACGAAACCAAATCATAAGATAACCTTTTTACGTAAGACTTACTTTTTTTTTTTTTTTTTTTTTTGATAACTTTGGTATCTGGGCAGCCACATTCCCAATTATCCCCCCGAAAGGAGTCCAACGCCCCAACGGAAGGGATGTTAAATCCGTAAAAACCTAGTTATATATGTTTTGGTCGTTATTTTTTTTTGAAAATGTTTTTAATGAAAATTGAAAAATTCAATAACAAAAACTTGTGGTAAAATAGCGGATGAAGTACATATATGATGAATTACATATATTTAAGCCGGGAAGTAAAATTATTAAGAAAACGTAGTAAAAACAAAATATATTAGCGGCTCCATTCCTACAGTAGACGCGACGACGCAAAATGATTGCAAACTGGCCGACTAGCTCAACATGACCAATAGCGTGACGCACATTGAAATGACCACGGTTACCTTCCACGAGATTAGAAGCCACCAATGAAGCCTCAACCCAATCATTTCGATCGCAAGATACATATTATCAACCCGATAGAATCCTTGATGGCGATGAGGAATCACCACCGCAATGATGAATTAGAAGAGGTGATGGTGCTGGAAGAATCTAACTCGTCCACCGTGAGCAGATTTTGACGCTTTGATCTTTGAGATAATTTCCAATCCATTTCCCTAAACAACATTCATCTATAGTTTTCTTCAAAAGTAACATCGATACATTGTAAAGATAAGAATTAGAACAAAACTTATCTATATATATTAGTTTTTATATTTGAGAAGAAGTATAACGATAAGTTGGAGATTATCTAAAATAATACGGGGGTGTTATCAATTGTGATTTAAAATCAATTATTAATGTTTTGTAATATAGTAAATTTTAAAATTTTAAGATAGTTTAAATTGATGGATTCTAGAATCTCTGCATTATGTATTAGATTTTGGGTATAATCATTTATTCATGAAGCTCTATAAAAATTTATTTGAAATCAATCAAAAATACAAATAATTTTAAAATCTTTAAAAGTTGAATAACACTAGATTTTAAAAACTAGATTTAAATCATTCATTGATTAACACTAGATTTTAAAATAGAATTTGTAATCATCATTCGAATAACAATATATTATGTTTAGATTTAAACTTTATTAAAATACACGATTGAATAACACCACATACATCTTTAGGAGAAGAAGTGGTTTTAGCACTACACAAATAATTAAATATTTGATTTACTTAGCTTATTAATGATTTAGCTGTGGATTATTTATTTTTTCTTGAAATTGACTTTTTTTAGAAACAAAAAAAATAAGAAACCGGTTTGCGTTCAATCTTTTAGCCCAAAACCGAATTGTTTTGAAATTTCTAAATTTTTGTAAATCAACAAAATGATTTTTTTTTTGTTTGGTCTGAAGTCCTAAAGCTAATATGTACTTTTTTATACTTCAAGATTGATCCCACTGACGTAAAAAAAAAAAAAGATTGATCCCACTGTGAACAAAAAAGTAAAAACGAAATCCTTTGTATCATTTATCAACGTAAGAATCGATTAGGAGTGGGCGTTCGGGTACCCATTCAGGTTCGATTCGGATCTATTCGGTTTTCGGATTTTCGGGTTTAAAGATTTTAGTCCCATTCGGGTATTTCTAAATTTCTGTTCGGGTTCGGTTCGGATCTTTGCGGGTTCGGTTCGGGTTCGGATAACCCATTTAAATTATTTTAAAATTTTTAAAATTCATTATATACTTTAAATTTCTCAAAATCTATAAACAAAACAATATATTACATATAAATTTGAATAACATATGTCAAAGTAACTAAATTTAACATATAAATTGGTTTGGTTTGAATATTTGAATTGAGAATCAATAAGCATTGTTGGTATTTTGAGTATACTTTAGCTATTTTAGACATGTTACTTTTAACTATTTGTATATATTTATAAGTATTTTGGATAGGTTAAAAGTATCTTATATATTTTGATGCTTTTAATATATATTAAATCTAAAAATAATTAATATATATAGATATATAAATCAATTTCGGATATAATCGGGTATCCGAAATACTTCGGTTCGGATCGGGTTCGGCTTCGGTTATCTAAATACCAAAATTTTGAACCCATTCGAATATTTAATCAATTTCGGTTCGGATTCGATACTATTTTTTCGGATCGGATTCGGTTCTGCTTTTCGGATCCGGGTTTTTTTGTTCAGCCCTAGAATCGATCCTCGAACTTTTCTCAAAGACCCATCCACATCTCAATTCTACAAATTAAAGATTTGCTCGATTCCAGATTTTTTTTTCCCTTTGTCAGATCCAAGTTGGGTTACTAAAGTTCCGAGAGGAGACAAATAAAAACTGTATCTAGGTTTTCGGAGAGTTTGGTCGTGACGGGTTTTTAGGTGTGAAAGTAAATGGTGGATCAGCCTACCCTCGACTCTATTTCATCTCCCTTTCTTCGTCAACCTCTTTTTTCGATTCTCTGCTTCGATTGTGTTCGACAAAAGCAATGCTAAGCGTGATCCGCGTGCACCTCCCTTCCGAGATTCCTATTGTGGGCTGTGAGTTAACTCCTTACGTCCTTGTTCGCCGCCCTGATAAGACCGCCGCCACTGATGATGTCCCTGAGTCAGCTCCTCTCGATGGCTACTTCTTGAGATACAGATGGTAAAGTTTGAAACTTTCTCGGTCGTGGCTTGTGGGTTTTGTCTGATTGCTTGTGGGATTTACTTAAAGTTTGAAACTCTGATCTAAAGTCGAGAGATTTACTCAAAAAGTTTGAGACTTTGGTCTAAAGTTCTGAGATTTATGATTTGGGTCGTTGATAGAATTTGCTAATTGGTTTGGGGATTGTAAGAAAGAGACAGCAACAATGGTTTTACATTTGTTCTTGTCTTAAAAGTCCTAAAGTTTCATTCTTACTTTTGAGACGTTGGTCTAAAGTTCAGAGATTTATGATTTGGGGCGTTAAGAGAATTGCTAATTGGTTTGGGGATTGTAAGAAAGAGACAGGAACTATGATTTTACTTCTGTTCTTGTCTTAAAGTTTCGTTCTTACTCAAAGTTCGAAACTTTGGTCTCAAGTTCAGAGTAAGAATGAAACTCTGGACTCAAGTTCAGAGATTTATGATTTGGGTCGTTAAGAGAATTGCTAATTGGTTTGGGGTTGTAAGAAAGAGACAGGCTATGGTTTTACTTCTGTTCTTGTATTAAAGTTTCACTCTTTCGGATTTAGGTCGTTAAGAGAATTGCAATTGTGGAAAAAGCAACATCGACTATGGTTGTACTTCTGGTCTTGTCTTGAAGTTTCATTCTTTCTTCCTTTTCCTTGTAGGTATAGAGTACAGAGCGATAAGAAAGTAACCATTTGCAGTGTGCATCCAACGGAACAAGCCACCTTACAATGTGTATTCTGCTCAAAGCGTAGAGCCCTCGTCGCAAAAAGCTACCACTGCTCTCCCAAATGCTTCACAGACGCCTGGCAGCACCACAAGACTTTGCACGAGCGAGCAGCTGCAGAGAACGGAAACGAGGAAGATGAGCTAACTCGGTTTAACAGCACAGGCTCCGGTGTTCTCGCCAGTACCTTGTCCGGCTCAATGTCGAATCTCACCCTCGCCAATAACGGCCCCACGCCGTTCTATCCTTCTAGCATCACGCAGAAGAACGGAGGAGAGACGCTAATCGAGGTCGGGGGTTGCAAAACGTACACACCGACCGCTGATGACATTGGCTACGTGTTGAAATTCGAGTGTTTTGTGGCTAATGCAGAGACTAAACAGTTTGTGGGACATCCTAGTACAATTTTGACATCACGTGTGATCCCTGCGCCTTCCCCGAGTCCTCGTAGGCTTATCCCTGTAAATGGAGCTGATGTGATGGGTCACTTAGATCAAGATGGTCGGATTCAGAGTGCGGGATCGTTCACTGTGCTTTCTTATAATATTTTGTCTGATACTTCTGCAAGTAGCGACCTTTACAGTTACTGCCCTCCTTGGGCTCTTTCTTGGCCGTACCGAAGACAGAATCTGTTGAGGGAGATTGTTGGTTATCGTGCTGATGTAGTTTGCCTGCAAGAGGTATGTTTTTATCAATAATGTTCAAGAAATCGCTAGGCGGTAGTTAGGTGTTTTATTATAGGGGATTATTGATTATGCAGGTGCCTAAACCGACTTTATCAATGTTCAAGAAATTGTCAGGCGGTATTTAGGCATTTTATATGAGATTATTGATTATGCAGGTGCCTAAACCGATTTTTTAGCACCTAGACCGGTAAAGAAAAAATCGTTTCGTTTAGGTTAGATTTGTATTAAGTGGATGCTTAGGCAGGCGCCTAGACCGATTTTTAGAACAACTGGTTTTTATTGTATGGACACTAGTTTAAGTGTGGTTATAAATGAAAAAAATGTTCATTCTTATATTCCCTTATGGGGCAGGTACAAAGTGATCATTTCCACGAAATTTTTGCACCGGAGTTGGATAAACATGGGTATCAAGCTCTCTACAAGAGGAAGACTAATGAGGTTGGCTCAGTAATGATTCTACACACTCCCTTCTTCTTATGTTGGAAAGTCTCTTAACCTTATCTTACACGTTGCTAGGTTCTAAGCGGAAGTACAAGTGCAATTGACGGATGTGCAACATTTTTCAGACGGGATAGATTTTCACATGTCAAAAAATATGATGTTTGTATCTGTTCTATATGCATACCTGCTCTTATCTATTTTATATTTTCAATGCTAATTCATGGGACTGTTAATCTAGGTTGAGTTCAATAAGGCTGCTCAGTCTTTGACTGAGGCTATAATCCCTCATACGCAGAAGAGAACTGCTTTAAACCGACTTGTGAAGGTAGTTTTTGGCATGCTTATAGCTGATTGTCAGAGAGTTAGTTTTGTACATGACTGATTCTTGTGATGACTGATTGTTATGCTGTAGGATAACATTGCGTTGATAGTTGTTCTTGAATCGAAGTTTGGTAATCAACCTACTGATCCTTCAGGGAAACGCCAGCTTATCTGTGTGGTAGAGTTTCCCTCTTTTTCTTCTCATTCAATTGTTTGTTGAGAAGATGTTCTCATTTTGTTGCTGTAACTTGTTGGAGTGTAGGCAAACACACATGTTAATGTTCAACAAGAACTAAAGGACGTGAAGCTCTGGCAGGTATGTGCATCTCTCTCTATCTCTATCTTAAGTTTCATTGACCTCGAGAGAATTAGTATTCACCTCATTGTTATGTTTTTTTTTTATTCTTTTGAGTTTTGTAGGTTCATACTTTATTAAAGGGGCTAGAAAAAATAGCTGCTAGTGCTGATATCCCTATGCTTGTATGTGGAGACTTCAATACTCTTCCCGGAAGGTTTTTGTTTAATTCTTCTGACTTGATATTATCAAATTTCAATACTCTCTTTGGTGTTAGAAAAAGCTAAAGCTCTGAATTTTTTTGATTGCAGTGCTCCTCATACACTTCTTGTAATGGGGAAAGTTGATCCACTACATCCAGACTTAATGGTTGATCCCCTTAATATCCTGCGTCCTCATACTAAACTGACTCATCAGCTACCTTTGGTAACTTTATCTTCTTCTTCTTCTTCTTCTTCGGTTTTGCCCTTTTTTGTTTGCCGAACTTTGATGAGAGAGTTTTGCTTTTTCAGGTGAGCGCTTACTCATCGTTTGTGAGACCGGTGATGGGACTTGGATTGGAGCAGCACAGAAGGAGAATGGATCTTAATACAAACGAGCCTTTGTTTACTAATTGTACAAGGGAGTTCATTGGCACTCATGACTATATATTTTATACAGGTTTCACCATATTTTTTTTAACTACCTCTCCTTGTTCCGACTACACCAGAAAATAACTTTGTTTTTTTTTTTTTTGGTTTTCAGCGGATACTTTAATGGTGGAATCTTTATTGGAGTTACTGGACGAAGATGGATTGAGAAAAGATACAGCTCTTCCTTCACCTGAATGGTCTTCTAATCACATTGCACTCTTGGCTGAGTTTCGATGCATGCCTAGAACCAGACGCTAACCGCTCTTTCACTACCTTCTATCCATCCCAAATTCGCTTTACAGAAGATAGGTTTTTGTTTGTTTGTTTCTGGTTTTTTTTAATCAGGTTATGACAAGAACTCTTTAGACAAACCCCTGCCAAAAATATGTCATAGAGAGGACACAAAGGTCGGAAGTGGTTCTGATACTAGAGGCAGATCATGTTCTGAAGTTGGGTCATTCTTTAATGATGACCTCCTCTGTGTTGTTTTGTCTATACCTTTTGTTCTTCTCATTTTGATCAGTTTTATAGATACCCCTTGTTGCTCTCATGTATCCTTTCCATTTTTAATAAAAATATGGTTTTAGATCTTAACTTATAGATGCTGTGTAAGACGAGAGAATTCTTGAAAACAATGGTCGACCAGTGAACAATTTGACAATTTTATGTATCCTTCCATTTTTCTGTTGCATGTAGATTTTTTTCTTCCATGGCTCGTCTTTGTAACAATGTAAATTTTAGATTCTTTCTTCCATGATACTCTTGTCTGTGCACACAAATCCTTTAATGTCAGTGTTCTACACTCTTTCCCTTGTGGATAACTTGCAGAGATTGTGAAAACGGACTGTGAACAACTTTCATATTTTTATGTAGCCCTCCAATAATTGCAAAAGATTCAGAACTCAAAATTTCAATTCAGACATGAGACATGTCAACTAGTACATTATTTAAACATTTTAAACAAAGTTTCTTGCAAAATTAAGACTATGTGAACGAGAAAGAAGTCTGTAGATAAGTTTATAAAAAGGCATATAGAGTTCATTGTTTCATAAACTGGTGGTTAGATATCATGGCTTACAATCAAAATCAACAAATGCTGGCTCTATGCATAACAATAGCAATAATGTTTCTTGGTGTGAGATCAGATTTGATTCAGGACATAAAAGGGTGTCAAGATTCCATGTCTGATCTCTACTCTTGTCTTCCTTTTGTCACTAACAAAGCTAAAGCTCCAGACTCAACATGTTGCACCACACTCAAAGAAAAATTAGACAAAGGCCAGACAAAAAGATGTCTCTGCACTCTTGTCAAAGACAGGGATGATCCTGGTTTAGGGTTCAAAGTTGATGCCAACCGTGCAATGAGCCTCCCTTCCACTTGTCATGTCCCTGCAAATATTTCACAATGCCCAGGTGATAAATCTCTTACAATTTAACAGCTACACACTGTCACAAAATTAGACTACTCTCATAATTTTATATTTTGTTGCAAAAGAGCTTCTACATTTGCCTCCAGATTCAGTAGCGGCTAAGATTTTTAAGCAATTCACTGAATCCTCTCAGAATGTTGGACACAAAGGTACTAACTAATATTACTTGTTTTACAATTTTATTTATGCTTGTGCAAACATTATTCATCCTGTTTCTTGGAACTGGAACAAACTAAAAAATATTGCAGCTGTATCCACAAGTTCAAGCGTTAAAGGAAGAGATAAGAAGCAATTTGGACTAATGATGGCTGGAGCTTTCTCAGTATACTTAGTGTAATCCTTTGTTATGAAAGTTAATAAATACAACCAAAACCGCTATAAGATTCATATCTATCAGTTGTGGATGTACCATGGCTTGTTAAATAAAACATATTGAAACACAGCATCTGATGAATCTATCTAATATGTGATCGTATGTAATATAACTGAATATAATCCTCGTTATGGAGCCACTTGCCTTTAGAACGGGGCTAAATATTGTTGAAGGTTCTGGAGTTAAAGCAAATTAGCTGTGTACTTTGAAGCATGTCAGACGAGGAAACATCTGAAGCAACTCTTCACGGCTTCGTCTCTGCATAATTAATCATGCCGTTAACATTAGGTTAAAGAAAAAGTGTCAAGTCTCCATAATACACACCTTAATACCGATGCAGCCATTGACATCAAGAGTGGTGAGTGTGGCAGAGCAGGTCTGCGAGAGAGTCTCCAGACATCTATCAGTCACACCAACTATTCCAAACAAGCTGCAATTTTGTTTTTGTTTTCATTAAACGGTTGTCAGCAAAAAAGAATCATAAAGAATATAAAGCAAAAAGTTCTAGAATTGGATTTAGTACCTGAGAAATTCTAGAGAGGTACAACTATTAGCAATTGTAATAACCCCTGAATCTGTGATCTGCACACACCTGCCACATGTTTAGATGCATTTGCTATGATGAAGATGCATCTTTATTATCGTCATCTTTCTTGTAAGTGGAGACTTGGCTTACCATGTCAAGTTGAGAGACTCTAGCTTGATGCACTTAGCCATATGAGTAAGCCCCTCATCAAATAAATTCTGAAAACCAAAGTTGCACTCTTAGTTACAGATCCTATAGAAGATAAGAAAACCATAACTAATGTACTGCACCAGCTTTTACCTGAGCACCACATAAATCTAAGAACCTTAGATCAGCCAAAAGTGATATCTTCTTGTAGGCTTTGTCTATGAATCTACAAAAATTGCAAGATCAATTCCAGAACTTACAACAGCTAGAATTTCAATACAGCCAGAGTAAAAAAAAATGAAATATGCTTTTTGTAATACCCTGAAAGAGCATAGAGGTTTAAGGTCTGGAGAGTAGAACACTTATGTAGCACATGAAGTAATCCATCATATGTGATCTTAACACACCTGACAACGTCATAAACAACAAGACCAAACACCACAACACAAGTATTCAAATAACAATGTAGCCTTACAAATAAACTTCCATCTAGCAATGTTATGGATTATCCATCACCATAAAATAACCAACATTTTACTTACCTAGTGATATTCAGTGACTCCAAGTCTTGATAACTTTCAGCTACTAGCTGCATACCTTTGTCGGTTATACTCTGCAGCAATTAGTGCACACATGTGAAAAAAACATTGCCATAATTACAGCTACTAATCACAAATAAAACTCCTAAGAATAAAGATCAAGATACCTTGCAGCCACTTAGGTTCAAATCAATGATGGTTCTGCAATTGTTCACTAGATGTCTAATGCAATCATCAGTCACCCTGTGAAAATAATCCTAGAATTAGGCTCCTCTGATAAGGTAAAAATAAAATAAAATCAAGAAGTGTGACATAAATGTTACCTCACATTCCAGTAGATAGAGATAGCTTTTAGATTGGGACATATGCTAGTTATAGCTTCGATTCCACCGTCAGATATCTTTTGGCACCCATTCAGATTCAAGCATTTTAAGCTTAAAAGAGCATTCTGACACTGAAATGTTCATACATCATCCAGTGAGTAACCAAAACAGGTAGAAAGATACAAGTAGCCAGATGTAATTACCTGGCTTTTCACAAGTTGAAGATGATTGCCTTCAATACCCTGAGAGAACTCGAGATTGATATGCTTCACTTGACGATATCTTGGCTGCAAGAACAGTGAATCACTTTCCCAAACACTCACAGTACAATCTCAAGTATCAAAAGTGGGAGGACACCCAATAATAGCATGGTTTGATGTTCACATTAACATTGAAGACTTCTATCAATCAAACGAACCTGTTGTGTTTTATCGCCGTGAATGGAGGTTGCTGGAAACTCATTCATGCACAACCAATTTTCCAAACTGTCAGCTCCTGTCTTTGTCTCCACAAAGACCAATGTCAATGACTTCTGTGTATTTTCAAAGAGATGAAAAGCGAGCATAGGTCAGAGTGTGAAGAATCATGATCCATAATAAAGCCTTGGATAAGTAAACAACAGTTACTACCTCGTCCCCGGTGCCATTCTCTCTCTGAGCGTGTAGCAAGGCCATGAGATGGCTTCTCTTGTCAGAATCATGGACATACTCAACCTTTAGGGTGATTAAATCAGGGCTTGAACCAACCATTCCCACAGCCAAGAATATGTAGTTTGACAGGAAATCAGATGCTAGTCTCTGTACAAGAAAATTGAAAAGTTAAAAACCAAACATTTTTGTGCAGACTATAACACTGATAACGCCTTTCAACCATCATGATTTGGGTAAGAAAACTATTATCCTCTGAAAGATTAAGCTCTTTACTATAATTTAATTGAGAAAGAAAAGGGTGTTTCCTGGAGTCTAAGTAAAACCACCTTGGAAACGTGGCACTAAACAACATTGTCTGTCTGACCCCACGTGGAGGCATGTCCATCTGTTCAACAATCTTTCTAATTTGTGGTTCAAACCCCATGTCCATCATCCTGTCCGCTTCATCAAGAGCTAAAAACTTAATCATCTGCATTGTGACTGTAGCTCTCTCTAGCAATTCATTTAACCGGCCAGGTGTTGCCACAAGGATATCAACTCCCTTCTCCAGTTCCATGAGCTGTACAACCAAGAGAAGATGAGATCAAACAAATCAATGAAGCTTGAAAAATTGATGTGACTAACACCTGGAACCAGGAATAACTCCGAAGTTTGTAAGAAAAGAGCTAGAGCAAACCCCAAATCAGTAAGCCATAAGCTGCTACTCACATAAACCAGACAAAGCAAGAAAACCAAGAAACAAAAAAACTATCTGTGTAGGATAATTACCTGCTGGTCAATAGGTGTTCCTCCATAAGCAACAACAACCTTCACACCAGTTTGGTAGGAGAATTTTTTGGCTTTATCATGTATCTACCAAAGAAAACCACATAATGAGAAATGTGTGTCTATTGTAAATACACAAAGGGTTTAACTGGCTACCAAAAGAATAAAGTTGCATTACATTCCCTAACATTTCTAAAATAATTTATCACTAGATCTCGACCCGCACAGATTTTTGTTTTCATTTATTTTTATATAAACATTTTGTTTTCAATTCTAAATTGGTATATATTATAATATATGTGTCTATCAATTTTTAAAACAAAATAAGTTTACGGTATATTTTTTCTATTGAATAGATTGTTTCAAACTTTCACATGTATATGTATCTTCTTCTATATATATATTTTTGGGGATTATTTTATTAAAATCGTAACTATATATAAAGATTAGTAAAATATTGTTTTATTGTCATATTCAAAGATATTGTAACATTTCACAAATTTAGAAAGTTTTTAAAAAATTAAACTTTTTTCTTCATAGATTTATATTATCGACTAAATAATTAAACATTTAGTTTTTGTTTAATGTTTAAAATAAACTATATAGTTGAAAATTTGTTTTCATTGGTTTAAAGGTAGTAAAGATTAATCATTGTTAGATAATATGATTTTTGTTATTTAAAAAAACTCTTTATAATTTTAAAATTTAACATCAACAAATATTTAAATAATTAACATATGAAGGTATAGTATTACAACATTAAATTATATCTATTTGATTTACACTATCTATAAATATAATGGATCATCTATTGTTTAAATTCAATTATTGATAGCCCAATAAAAATTTCTAGTATGCCCAAAATTTAAATGATAAGATTAGAGATTAAATGTAACATGATTTTCTATAAATAAGTCTATTAGGTCTATTTTTTAAAAAATCACACATGAATCAAAATTGTGATTTCTATTTTAATATATAAGATTTATATAGTTTTCAGTTTTCATTCATTTTATTGTAGAGTAAATAAAACAAATTTGTTCTTTTTCCTAATCATTCATTTTTTTGTGTTCTTAGGATGGTCACCAATGAGACCCAAAGATTGTTTCACTATGCGGGAAGCCGGGAACGAGTAGATTATCAATGTTACCTGGCTTGCTAGCTCCCTTGATGGTGAGAGGATGAGTGCAAGAGGATAAACAGTCCGCGAACCAAGAGGTCTCTCCCCATGCTGATCTCTCATGATTCCACTAATGATCGGAAAGCAAAACGCAGCCGTTTTACCAGACCCTGTCTGAGCACAAGCCATCAAATCCATTCCGGCAAGCAGTATAGGGATGGCGTGACGCTGTATTGGCGTTGGCGTCACGTACTTGCACCTCCTGATGTTGAGATTCAACGCCTCCCCGAGATCTATGTCTGCAAATGCGTGAACGGGAGGAGGCACGTCTTCCCCACTGGTCTCAATGGGAGTATCTTCGTAGTCGTCAAAGTCAATGCTAGTGTTCTCCTGATTAGCATCGCCTCCAAAGGGATTCACTTCACGGTCTGAGTCAGCAGCATCTGCCCATGATGCACTCATAGCTGAAAATTTTGGTTGTGGAAGTCCTAAAATCCAGAAAAAGCTTGAAACTTTCTTAACCGTGAAAAGCAAGAGGAGAACCTCAAACTCGGCAGAGGGAATCGAATGGAGACGAAAGGTAGAACTCAAAGTCAATGGTAGTCAAGAAAAGCCTTAACTTTGCTTTTTCTTTTTTGGATCGGACACCGACGCGAGAAACATTACATGTTCACCTTCACAGCTTGTTTTATTTTTTATTTTAAGCATCTTATTTGAAAACATTTAAATTTATATTTTGAGGTATAAACATATGTTTAAAAAAGATATGTAGATCACCCTCTGGTATGGGTTGGATAGTACGGAATCATTTGGGTATTTTTCAACAGAGTGGCATGGGGAGGGAAATTCAAAGGAAGGAGCTCTCCTATTGAAGCTGAATGTCCGGCATTGATGTGGGCCATGCAGTGTTATGTTGCTGGTCTCTTGGGTATACGAGTTATTTATGAGGGTGACAACTTGCCCCTAATCAATCAAAAGGGATGTGCGTTTACCTATGCTCAGAGATTCTATACATCAGTGGAAGAACCGTTTTGCTCAGGTTCAATTTGGGCACCAAAAAGATCAGGAAATAAAAGTGCTGACTTATTGGCAAAGGAATGGTATTATACTCTCCATATCAATGGTGTCTTTTTTTTTTAGTTCTTGTCCTGGTTTCCTATATAATGTTGTAACAACAGATATTGGCACTTAATCAAAAAAGAAGATAATTATGATAAATTAATTGTGTCTCAAATTTTATATCAGTTTAATTAATTTTATATCAAAATATATTTCACTTTATTTTTTTCATATGCAAATATGTAAATAACTTTATTATTTCCTCTAATTTCAATAATTTAAATGAAATTTGTGAACTACTTTATTTATTTTTGATAAAAAT
Source organism: Brassica oleracea var. oleracea (assembly GCF_000695525.1). Classification (NCBI taxonomy): domain Eukaryota; kingdom Viridiplantae; phylum Streptophyta; class Magnoliopsida; order Brassicales; family Brassicaceae; genus Brassica; species Brassica oleracea. The sequence goes on from NC_027751.1 coordinate 27,513,264, forward strand.
GTAAACGCAGTAAAAAAAGTTTGAATATATATATAGTGGAAAAGGAAAATGTATATCATTCTTTCCCATAGATTTGATTGTATTTTAGATAGCTGAATAATAAAAATTATTAAATAATAAATTATTCATTCAACTGTACCAAAGATATAAGAGCAACTCCAATGGTAAGAACCTGTTAAGGGTTCTAATGAATAATTTAGTAGTTAATTTAGTGATTTGAAAAGTTTAGAACCCTTGCTAGTGTAATTAAATTTTTCATGGTCCAATGGGAGAACTTCTTTGAAGTTCTTAATTTTTTTTTTTTCATGGTCTCAACCAAATCAGCTTTTAATTGTACACAACTTGTTTATCTTGACACACAAGCAAGAACAGAACACAAAATCTATGATAAAGAGACAAGTCTGAGTGACTAATAAGCAGAACACATGATAAAGAGACGAGTGTCATCTCATAAGCATCAGTTATAATCCTAATTTCTTATAAACAGAACACAAATCTATGAGTGACTAAAACATACCAACATAAGCTTTATGACTCACATGCTTCTGCTGTCACATGTCTTTACTCCACCTGCAACAGCATAAAGAGAAACAAACTAACTCAGACACAAACAAACTAACTCAGACCCATATTATACAGACTACAAAGCAACAAGACAATTTCAGAGATTGCAAAGCAACAACTTCTACTGCTTACATGACTTGGAACCGAATTAAAACAAATCTATGCTGAGATGAGTTGTTCTCTGTACCCATAAGCATACGTATAAAATTCTCAACTCATATTAATAAAAACCACAAAACTACACTCTCCAAGCAAAAAGAAAGAAGAACAAAAACTTACACTGGTTGGATCCAAGAACAAAAGTCTCAGCCGGAAGAAAAACACAGAAAAACTTACACTGTTCCAACACCTACACAATTACCCCAAAACCATCGTTCAGACAACAAAGTCCAATGCTTTAACAGCCCATTTCAATACAGAGTTCAACGGTTTAATTCAGTTGCAATGACATTAACAACCTATTTTCAGTAAATGCTAAACCGTAAAGAATTGATTTTTAGCATTCTTGGAAAGAAAGAAGGAACCTTAGAGGCACGAGTGAGACGATCACCACTCTCACCAACAGAGATGTTAAAAGTACCTGTAGGCTGTAGATGGAGCCATAAGCAAGATTATCCGGATCAAGACGAGTATCCAACTAATAATCCTTGGTGGGCTATGTATAGTATTCATCAGAATCTCTCTTCCGCTTCTTCTTCTTTTTATCCCTCTTCTTCTCCGCCTTGTCGTTGCCAGACTCGGATAGGGAAGGAGCTGTGGAAGCTGCGGCGTCGATGACAGAGAGATCCGTCGTGAAGCTGGCGTTTCGAAGCCATTGAAGACCGGTTGAAATAGCTGAGACGGAGTTCGACGGAGTAGGGAAAAGGGGGAACAAGCCTGTGGTATTCGGTGGATCCGGAGTTACCTCGAAGGAGGAGGAAAAGAGAAATTGATTCTACAAAGAACATTGAGGAAGAAGAGAGACATAGACACCCAATAATAAAGGGACACGCAAGGGGTTTTAACCAATTCTAAAAATGCTATATTAAGAACCGGTTCTGTATTTTTAAACCATTTTTGATTTATTTTTTTTGCCTTTTTTTAATAACCTCTTTTTAAAACCTGTTGATGGAGGTGGTCTAAGAACATGTTTAATGAGAGTTTTTAGGGTCAAGTTCTTAACGGAATATAATAGCATTATTTAAGAGCCGGCTCTTAGTTTTTTTAATTAAAACTTAAGAGACGGTTTATTATATCCGTAAAGAACCTCGCCTTAAGAATTCCCCATTAGAGATGCTATAAGGAAAAAAAGTTTAACGACTTTCCTCCATAAATAGATGCTCAAGAGTAAGGGTACTAAAGTCAATTCGAGAGAAAGCTAGTAGAAACCACCACGCGCCTCTTCCCACACGCGCCCCCTCTCATATCGAAGAAAACGCAGGATCCATCCAATTTAGGGTTAGGCCTGCCACTAATCGCTTTCCCCGATCCGACTATAGGAAGGAAGAGGAAGACATGGGCGCGAATTCGATTCCGACGGACGCAACACTCGATCTTGATGAGCAGATCTCTCAGCTCATGCAGTGCAAGCCTCTCTCCGAGCAACAGGTGCCTCCAATTCTCTTCCTATACAGATTTCTCGTAGTTTGAATTGGATTCGTAGTGGAGACTATCGTTGATTGGATCTCAGATTTTTGTTGGAAATGAAAAAGGTTTTCTTTTTCTTGCGTGAGTATGAGATTATCCTAATTGATGGCTGATCAGTCGACGTATGTGTATACTTTCTCATTCACGTCAGTTTTGTGGGTCGAAAAAGAAAAGGACTTTATCATATCATTTTAAGATAGGTGATTCACTTGCACTTTGCTCTCCCTTGTATTGTGGGTTTGCCTGACTTACATCAAAGTTATCGTTTTGGATAGGTGGTTAACAAAATCAAATCTCATCAGTTAGATGCATTACTGACTTTTTAATTGGGTAAAAGGATTAAAAAAATAATGAGAATAGCGTTTGCTGGTATGCGATAGAGAGAGGTTACATGTTGATAAGTTACAGTCTGGAGATCATACGAGCTATATCTGTAAAAAAAGTAAGGTCTTTTTACTGTATATGATCTTCTTTTTGCTGCTTATGTCAAAATGGTCACTCTACTTTGACATTTCACTGTTATGTTTTTGATACTGGATATTGCTGCTAGTCGTGTTTCTCTTTATTAAGAATTAAAGGAGGTGAAAGATGTAACTTATCATGTCTACTGTTTTTTTGTTTTGTATAGGTTAGAGCATTATGCGAGAAAGCTAAGGAGATTTTGATGGATGAAAGCAACGTTCAGGTTAGCTATCGATCTTGCATCTCTTGGGGGTGAATATAATTTCCATGCGGTAGATTGTGTAACCATTTTGAATTCACTCATTTTGTTTGGTTTAAGTAGAGAGAGTTAATTTTATACATTTCCTTGCACGCAGCCTGTCAAAAGTCCAGTAACAATCTGTGGTGATATTCATGGACAATTCCATGATCTTGCAGAGCTTTTCCGTATTGGAGGAATGGTAAGATCTATAACACTTGCTGACATGCTTAATGGCCGCAAATATACAAGTTTTTTTTTTTTACAGTATCCTTCTTTTCTAGCACTTATTTATTCTGGGTGGTGGGTAGTACAAAGTGTGCATACTCACTGAATACTCAGAATGATTTGGAGCCTCTCATGGGTTATATCTAATAGTAGTGCTTAGGTTTCTTTTCTGGTTCTAATTTGTTGTCTGATAGATGTTCATCTTACGCTTTTTTTTTTTTTTTTGCAGTGCCCTGATACCAACTATCTATTTATGGGAGACTATGTCGACCGTGGATATTATTCTGTCGAAACTGTTACGGTAATTATCTGACTTTGAAGTAGGAAAACATCTTTTGTCTTGTTATGTTGTTAGATCAGATATTCTGTGTCCATACTGGTTGGTCTCTCTTCCTAACGTTTGTGTATGTTTGTTTGATTACGATGCTAATAGTCTTTCTTTCTTTTTAATTTGATTTCCAGCTGTTAGTCGGCTTGAAAGTACGGTATCCTCAGCGAATCACTATTCTTAGAGGAAACCATGAAAGTCGTCAGGTAAACTAACTTCGTCTCTACTTGTACGTTCACTTTCGGAGTTATACAGTGTTGTCATAGACGAGATGCTTTCGTAATTACAATGTTGGTCATGTCTATGCACTATGCTATATACATTTACAAGTCAGTTTAGGTTTTCCTAAATTTTGTTTGCTGTACTTTGTCTGTCCTCCAACTTTTTATCTGACTCACGGTTTCATTCACTTTTTTCGCAGATTACTCAAGTTTATGGATTTTATGATGAATGCTTGCGAAAGTGAGTCTCCAACATCCTTATGTTCTATAAACTACTAACTCACTCTGTCCATGGCATAAAGCTTCTTTTTTCACAAGTACTCTACACGTCCTTTTGGTTTCTGATATTTGCTTTGCTCACCGTAACTGTTCTCAGTCGTATCTTTTTCATACCTTAATTATTTGTTAGTGCTAATCAAAGCAATGTAATTCTCCTTCTACGCCTTTAGGAATATATTTTGGGTCCTTTCGTTTAAAATTTGCTTAACAAAGCTTCTTTGTACTTGCAGGTATGGCAATGCCAATGTTTGGAAGATCTTCACAGACCTCTTTGATTATTTCCCACTGACAGCCTTGGTTAGTACTATGTAAATCACACTGCAACTTTATTTACTCATATAATATAGATGACCCATTGTCTTCAGCGCTCTCAATATCCGATTCCATCAAAAATGTCTTTTTTGAACATGCATGTGCGTGTGTTAGCGTATTTAGTTGGTAGATGGTTTCTATCCTGAATTGCCGTGAATGACGATATGAATTGCATTTGCTACTTGCACTATCTAGAGCCTAGAGTGTATGATCTTTTAATTAAAACTGTGATGATTGAATTGATGGTGTTGTTAAGAGTTATAGTTACAATAATCCAACTCATGTCATGTCCTGTTCCCAGGTGGAGTCGGAAATATTCTGCCTTCACGGTGGACTGTCACCGTCTATCGAGACCCTTGACAACATTAGGAACTTCGATCGAGTTCAAGAAGTTCCACATGAAGGACCGATGTGCGACTTATTATGGTCTGATCCTGATGACAGGTGTGGCTGGGGGATCTCTCCCCGTGGTGCCGGATATACATTTGGTCAGGTATTGCATTACGTAGCCTCTGTTTCAGAAGCTGTCCTGAATCTCCTTTTTGTTTGCTACAGATAAGTGTGTAATTGACTTTACTTTTTTTTTTTTTCATTTCTGTTTTCGTAGGACATTTCCGAACAATTCAACCACAGTAACAACTTAAAACTGATTGCTCGAGCACATCAGCTGGTTATGGATGGATTCAACTGGGCACACGTAAAGCCAACTAAACTCTTCTTCCTTGCGTAGACTAGCCAAAACTCGAGAATCTTTGCTAACTATGTTAAAAATATGTTCCCATTGACAGGAGCAAAAGGTGGTTACTATTTTCAGTGCACCAAACTATTGCTATCGCTGTGGAAACATGGCCTCCATTCTTGAGGTCGATGACTGCAGGAACCACACCTTCATTCAGGTACGTCCAGAAATCTTCATTTTGGCCTCTCTGAAAGGAAAAAAGACTTGACAGAGTCTAAATTGTGAAACAGTTTGAACCAGCCCCAAGGAGAGGAGAACCAGATGTGACCCGAAGGACACCTGACTACTTCCTTTGAATACAGTCACCTCCTCTCAGCTGCAAAGTCCGGTTGCTAGTTTTTGAAGATCTCTGCTTATTTGATTTGGTACAACGCATCTGTGTTCCAGGTTGCTTCTCTTGAAAATCGATTTGAGCTCCTCCCTTCGAATAGTGTATAATATAGGCAACTGAGTTCAATGAACTTTAAAACCCCTATGAATGTTTGTTGTTTGGTTGAAATGATTCAGCTCCCTTCTGCATCAGAATCTGTTGCATGTGAGATATTATTATTTTGATTCATTACCATTATTTTCCCTTGAATTTCTATCATGATACTCTTTTGATATATACATGATGAGTACATGACTAGTATAAAGTTCTTTACTGCCGCAACAATCGAGACTGTGTTTGGTCAAGTGATGTACATTGGTATGATAAAATTGTATGTAATACCAAACAATGAAAGTATGAAACTGTTAATTGAAGTTAATGCAAGAGAATAGCGAAGGAACAAGGTCAAACAACAGACCAGGCAAGGCCTTGGTATCGCAAAAACCTTATACCTGTGTCATATCAAATGAGTCCTGGTTCAAGAATTCGCACAGTTTTTTCTTCCCATTTTCAAATCCGTTGTCAAGCTTGAGCTTGGGAATGCCACCATGCATTTTGCTATTGGTGATTGCTTCACACTTTTTTCCTAAAGCAATGTAGGCATGTGCTTATGTCGCCAACATGTTTCATAACCTCATCATCTTCTGCTCCTCTGTTTGTGATCTGCACTCTAAAACTTCCATGTGGGTTTGACTAGTTATGATTCTCATTTGTTCATCTAGTTCCTGTAGAAGACAACGTATCTAAGCTATTTATTAGGAGTAAGTAAGATATATATAAAATTTGTTCCTATTTTTTTTTTTTTTTGCAGCAAACGGCTATTCTATTACTCAAACTTGAGCTGGTCTGGGAAGCCAGACCGGAATAAAACAACCAATAAAACATAAAGGTCTATGAAAAGAACGTGCATCCCTAGCTAACGAATCTGCAATCTCATTCTGCGTCCTTGGAAAGTAGCTGATCTTGAAGTCCGAAAAACACAACTGAAGAGTTTGAATGATTTCCAGCTCTGTTGAGAAGTTGGGCCAAGCTTGTGGCTGTTCCATCATTGCAATCAGATTCTTGCAGTCCGTCCCAAACCTCTGACATGTCAAGTGTTGTATCATGCTCTCCATTGCCCATTGTAACGCTTCCAGTTCTGAGTGCAAAGCTGTCTCCCGCCTCCTCAAGTTCCTTGACCCCATGAGTTGAATCTTCCCCATTGTATCCTTCCAAACCCATCCCATTCCACTATACTGAGCGGTGGAGGTCCATGAACCATCCACCATACAAATATTACCCAAGCTTAAGGCTTGTGTTTCTTCAGCAGTCTGTGCATGGGGCGGGACCGGTACAGTGTCTCTTGCATTGTACCAAGCTTGGCACTCACTCTCTGCATACCTGACTAGTTCCAATGGATCTCTGTCTATTCCTCTAAAAAACTTATCGTTCCTAGCTTTCCAGATGTACCAAATTATCCAAGGATAAGGATCTATATCATCCTCTGGCTGCAGAATACCATTCTTTCTCCAAAAAAGATAGTCCATATTAGCATAAATACTAGATACCGGAAAGATTTGAGAGCTCGACGGCGTTGATGATAGTTCCCATGCTTGTAAGGCCGGTGGGCACTCAAAGATATCATGAGTAACAGTCTCTTCTGGCGTTCCACATCTTGGGCAATAATTATCACAACGCATATTACGGCGTACCAGATTCCTCGTCACTGCTACCTGTCATGATATTAGTTGCCATATAGGTTGACATATCTTTTGTGGCACATTCACCTTCCAAGCAAAGGCTTGAAGTTTTGTAATACTGGGTTGTAGAACTTCTATATCCTCCTCATCTCTCATCAAATTTGTAGCAACCCAATATCCTGACTTAACAGTATATTGTCCGTTCTTTGTGTAGCTCCAACAAAATGTATAACGTCGATGGGTAGAGCTTATGGCCAAACTCAGAATCATCGGGATATCCTCTTGAGCTACATAATTTTCCAGTAATCGAACATCCCACTCCTTGGAAACAGGATTGATAAGACTGCTTACGGTCATCCTTGGGTTTACTACTGGGGCCCGGGCGCGAGCCGGTCTAGCTGGCGTCGAAGGGATCCAAAGATCCT
>NC_027751.1:27520858-27521103 GCF_000695525.1 Brassica oleracea var. oleracea
CCTTGGGTTTACTCCTGGGCCCGGGTGCGAGCCGGTCTAGCTGGCGTCGAAGGGATCCAAAGATCCTACCACACATTAATTTCATTCCCTGAATGCACTTTGCTTCTGATGCCCAGTCGTAATAGTTTCCTCGCAGCCATAATGCTCGTCCATACATACGATGGGGTATCTGTTGCGCCAATCCGCAACAGCGAACTCAGACGGTAATATTTTCCCCGAAGAACTCTCGCTACTAGTGAATCCGG
>NC_027751.1:27521189-27530541 GCF_000695525.1 Brassica oleracea var. oleracea
CATTTTGCCCAATGGATCCCTCTTTTTGGAGGATTCGAGCTCCACCAGAATTGTGGAATGGCACTTGCCAGGTTCTCACATATCTCCAGAAGAAGCAGAAAGCTGGACATGACATAGGTCGGAAGAGCTAACAATATATATTTAATTAAAACCTCCTTCCCTCCCCTAGATAACCATCTACCAGTCCAACCATTCACTCTGTGTAGGAGTTTCTCTTTTAAGAAAGCAAATAATTTACACTTTGACCCACTGATGTCCTCTGGGATTCCTAAGTAGGAGCCCATCCCGCCTTCGTTTTGTATACCAAGAGTATCCTTGATCTGATGCCTATCATTCGCTGGAATCCTTTTATCGAAGAGTAATGAGGATTTGTCAAAATTAATACGTTGACCTGATGCTTTCTCATATTTCCTGACTACTTTCATAACTTTTTCACATTCACGGGGCTCCGCCTTACAGAAGAAATGGATATCATCAACAAAGAGAAGGTGTGATACCGAGGGGCTAGCGCGAGCGACTCGCATTCCCGTTATCTTCCCTTGATTCTCTGCTTGATTAAGAAGGCTAACGAGCGTAAACCTCTCCCAGGGACAATGTTTCCCCTTGGTTCTCCATTCATGAGGACTTTATACTTGACCGAGGTGATGCATCGCATAATCCATTCAATCCATATCTCTGAAAAAACCCATCTTTCTCATGACTGCCTCAATGAATGACCACTCCATTCTATCGTATGCTTTACTCATATCAGTTTTTATGGCCATTCATTTAACTCGTCCTCCTGGTTTAGTTCTCAAAGCATGAAACATCTCCTGAGCTATCATGATATTATCCGTAATCTGTGTACCAGCAACGAAGGCTGACTGGGTCTCAGATATCCGCTGTGGAAGAACCTTATTCAATCTTTGACATAAGATCTTAGATATTATCTTATAGCTGACATTGCATAGACTGATAGGTCTGAACTTTTTCATCTCATTTGGCTTCGTTGTCTTAGGAATTAAGCAAATGTTCGTGTCATTCAGGCCCTGTGCCATTGTTCCCTCAAAAAGAAACTGATTAACCATACGAGTTAAATCATCTTTGACAATATCCCAAAACTTCTGATAGAAGAGAGCTGTCATTTCATCCGGTCCTGGAGCTTTCTCTGGGTGCATAGCAAACAATGCTAATTTGACCTCCCATTCAGTTACTGGAGCAGTCAGGTCCTCATTTATTGCCCTAGTAATCGTAGGTGAGATCTCTGATAGCGCATCAGCTATATCCTCAGGGTTGGAAGACTCAAAAATTTGTCGGAAGTAACTAGTAGCAATGGCTACTAACCCTTCCTCATCCTCCACCACATTCCCATTGTCATCTAAAAGTTGTGTTATCCTATTCCTAGCTCTTCTCTGCTTCACCAATGCATGAAAATATTTTGAGTTCCTACCACCTTCTCTTAGCCAGAGAACCCTACTTTTCTGTCTCCAAAACATCTCTTCTGCCTTAAGAGCAGTAGATAATTCCTTCAGAGCATCTGCTATTTCCTTAGAGGTAGCATCATCATTCGAATATAGGTCTTCCACCTTCTCTTTAAGCTCTTCTACTAACTTCTCGAAATTCACATTGTTCTGTCTCCTCCATTGACTTAACGCTTTTCTACAACTAGCAATGTGTTCAATTATATTCGCCTCAGGAGGCAAATCCTCCGACTTCCATCCTTCGAGGATGACTTGCCTGAGTTCCTCGTTATCCAGCCAACGTTTATCAAATTTAAATTTCTTTTTCCTCTTCACTGACTTTGTTAGGATGTCTGCTAGGACCGGACGATGATCCGAGCCCCAAAGCCTGAGATACCTAACTGCTGTATGGGGAAACTTTTCATGCCAGTCCTCATTCTCCACTGCTCTATCCAAGCGACATCTAACAGTCGTCCCTCCTGATCGTTTCCTACCCATGATAGCATATTTCCAGTAAAAGGAAATTTCAGCATTCCACAGTCGCTCAGCATTTGCTTGAATGGCAAGAAAGAACTATCAGAGCGCCTTCTACCACCTTCCTTTTCACTATGATCAGTTATTTTATTAAAATCACCTATCATGAACCAAAGTCCATTTCGTGTTGTTGAGAAACGCGTAAAACGTTCCCAAACTACTATGATCAGTTATTTTATTAAAATCACCTATCATGAACCAAAGTCCATTTCGTGTTGTTGAGAAACGCGTAAAACGTTCCCAAACTTGATCCCTACGCTCTAAAACAGGGTCTCCATAAACAAATGTCATAAAGACTTTTATTCCATCAATGAGTGCCTCAGTGTTAATCATTATGTTATTTGAAAATAAAACATTAACTTGAAATTCATCCATAAATAAAAGAGCTAATCCTCCGCTAAGGCCAAGTGGCTCAACAGTAAATAAGTGATCAAATCCTAAGTTGGCCTGAATGTTTTGCAACAGCAGCCTCCTATTCTTCGTCTCAGAAAGAAACACGAGTAATCGTATTTGTTATTTGTTTTTATGAGAAAAATCGATGTTGGGTCTCAATAACAAGGTTTGTCGATATATCTGACATTCTATACGCTATTGACATAATAAGATCATACTTCATTTAAGCAATTAAGCCCTTAGACCTTAGTTCACCTTAATATTCAACCGCTTTTTTGTTTAATTTTCAGCTAATCTGTTTGTTTTTTCCATGGACAAATAAAAATTAGCTAAGGGTAAAAATATCAAAATATGATTCAGAAAATTACAAAATATTCACAGGACAAAAATATGAAAAAAAAAATAATTTATAATGAAAAGGTGACTTGTGAAACAAGTCACACACCTAATAAGAAGAACATTCTTCAAGCCCTTAGTTCTGCACCTTACATAACCAAAAAAAAATACTCAATCCGGCCACTTCATCACAGGTAAATTTGCTTCGTACATATCCTTTATACACAGACCTAAAGCCTCTCAAGTTCTTGAGAGAAAGGACTTCTCCCAAGACTTGTCCCCCTTGATCTAACCGGAGCAAAAGGAGATGGGTTTGAAGAGCTTGAAGCTCTTGGAGATAGCTGAGCTTGTTCAAGAACCCTAAACTGAAGCTCTGAAGGGTAATCTCTCATACAACTGATCCTAGGACCTGCACCAGTACTCCACCTCGAGTGCAGCCTCTCAGCTAACTGATAAGATTTGAGTCCTTTGTGTGAATCTATCCTCTTCATTATCTTCTCCTTAGGTACAGGCTTCTCATATTCTTCAATGTCTTCATCGAAGAGATGAGATTTTGGATATGCAAACTCTTCCTCAGCAATGAATGTCTCCTCTGCTGTCTCATATCCTTCTTCTGAAGGCGTTTCAGGCTCTTCTTCATCATCATCCTCAGCCATGTCCTTGTCTTTTGGATGGAACCTTGTTAATGTATGTAGCTCTGGATGGTTTTTAGGTTTAGCGTTTGGACTTAAACCAGTCTCAGCGTCCACAAAGTCACACGGTTCTTCTTCAACCTCTTTGATTTTTGAAGGCATTCTCTTGACCTTGAAATGATGTTCTCCATCATCTTCATCTGGACTCTTCTACAAAAATTGAAAAACAAAGTCTCTGTAATGGCTTGAATCATACCCTAAACTCAAAACCGGAATTAATGTTACCTTTACATCAGTGAGGTCAACATTGTTCTCCCTAAGAAAAGACATGAAGGCCAAGAAATTCTCTTCTGTTGGTAGATAATGTCCACTGTGAGGCCAAACTGCCTGAAAACATCATCCCAAGAACTCAAACTTAACACATAGAGAGTTACTTCTCGTCTTGTACATAAGGAAACATATTTATTTTTACCTTAAGAACACCATCATCAACCACAATCCTACCAGCAGATAAGGTAGCCCCTCCAGCAAGAAAACTAGAATGTTGAAAGTTGCCCTTTTTCTTCATTCCAACATACATGATCTTAGACACGCTTAGGACAAAGATCCACTTTGTATCTGGAGGACCTTCTTTTGTGTCCAGAACTATCCCACTTTGTTTATAGATTAGTTTACTATCCTCAATCACCACTTCATACTCTTCTCTTTCAGTCTGTTCATAAAAACAACAACAAAGCATTGGTCAGGAGAACACATGAATGTCATCAGAAATGGTCTACTAAGAACTCACCGGACCAAGATACTTGATGCTTTGTTGGTATAGTTTTGTTCTTGGACATCTTTCATGGTTCAACTCTTTTCCTTCTCCTATGTCAAGCCTGAACATACAAAGTTGGTTGTTAGCTTGTAAAATGTATGTACTCCTGATACTGTCACACTTTTGATTGGTTATATAGCAAACCCACCAATAGAAAAAGGGTTGGTAACTGTCACAATGGAGCCAAGCATGGTAATAGAATTGCAGATTGTGGCCATAGCGATGTCGAGGATCGATCTGTTATTATCACATTTTGGCATTACACAAAACTCATATCCACATAAAAAGACATTGTAAAAGAATGTTCTTACTGCCTCAAGCCAGTGCTGCAAAGCCAACTTCCTAGCTTTCTCATCTTTTGACAAGCCTTTACCCACCTAAGGCATTAAAATTGCCAAACCATTGATTAAAGATTAGTGCAAGGGAAGAAACCAACATATTTGATGCAGGACCCGTACTGAGCATAGCCAAATGAAACATTAGTTTTTACCTCCAAATATTAAATAACTATTTTATATAAGTTGCATTGCCCCCAATTGTCGATTATATATATATATATATATATATATATATATTAAGATTAACCTAAAATGTTTGTGGCCTCTTAAATTCCAGATCTGACTCTGGTCTGATGGGCTTAATGTTGTTACCTTAGCAGCTCTTGTTCTTGCTCTAGACCAGCGTGAAACTGCAGTCTCTTGCTTCTCAATTTCGAAAAACGATATAGAACTTCTTTTAAGCTCAGCAAAATCAAGTACCTTCCACCTGCAAACTCCATTATAGTTACTAAACATAGAACTATATTCTCTCTATCTAAACAATGATGCCAAACATACGAACCATCTTTGCTCAACCACCACAGCACAATCAGCTAGCCTCCTCCTGGTTCGAAAGCTTCTATAAACCTTCTGCAGCTTTAACGCAGCTTGGTATCTACTGTCACTTATTAACGCTAGAAACTCGTTTACGTGATCGTTTACGGATAAAGGTTTCCATTGCCGTATCTTATATTTATCATCTTCTTTCATAAAAGTTAGAGGCTTTAAAGAAAGATTGTTCTCCACGTCTTCCGAAGAAAGGCTAGGTCTTTCTGTCCCTTTCATGCTGAGAGATCTATTGTAGAGCGTCTTTCTAGTTTCTGGTGGTTCGGTGATGGTTGAATCCGATTCATTGTCATTATTAAAGCTGACTGATCGAAGAATTGTCTTCATTTCTACAGAACCAAGACACAAGATGTTTTACCCTTATGTTACCATCAAAAAACATTATATTCAAAAAAAAAAAATTCATCAAAAAACATAACTCATGCACGTAACATTTTTTTTTTCATGCACAACGCAAAGGAAACATACCTTGCGATTCAAACATTACTCATTCGAAATGAGACAGAAGAAGGATGTTCTGTAATGAAAGATTAAAAAACAGAGGAATCTTGAAAAGAGAAGATATCGTGCTAAAACTCTTGAATATTGAGAGGTTGGTGTCTAGGATTAGATGTGAACGTGAGAGAGAACGACAATGACGGCTATCTCTGATTATGAGATTCTCAAGAAACGTCGATCTATCGATGCTAATGTGTTCCATTGGCTGGGAGAAAATAGGATCCTCTGTTTTCTCTTCTTCCTCCTAAACATAGAGAGCCTTCACGATGGAGCTCTAATTTTTGTTGTTGTTCCTCTGTTTTTCCCTTAATTTGGCCGGTCTACTAAAACGGCACCGGTCAGACTTTTATCTATTTTCGTAAAGATACAATAACTTTTGTTTATACACAAACTAATTAAATTTCTCAGATAAATATACTTGTTTACATATAAAAGACATGTACAGGTCTGTACAGATCTGAATGAAACTTTCACATATCTCGTTGTGAATAAATTTGATATAGTTTACCAACATGGAACTTAATGAGTGGTTGGTAAGAAAATACTGGATTGATTACACTAGCTTAATATGAAAACATGATTGCAATTATGTGTTTCTATATGACCAAAGTAACTAATCATGATTAGTATTTAAATTTTAAGTGTATTAGAAACACAAAAAAATATTATGTGTTTTATTTGAAATGTTTAAAACACTGGGGACCATTCATGCAATTTCAGTCAGTTAGCCGTGTGTCTGTTAAAAGTCCTCTCCTTTCCGAGGAACTCCGTCACTGAAACAAAACGTCGACGTTTCAGCTCAGCGAGATAGAGACGTAGAAGATGAAGATCCGCTAGTGTTGAGCTCCCAAGCACTTGCAGCGCTCTCCATCTTAATCTAAGCTTCTACGTTGACTGGCTTGTAAGTTGCTTCTCTAAAGTCTCAAGACTGTTCTTTAGTAAACAATCTGATCACCAAAATCATAGCGTTTCCTTAAGAGGTTTTTCATTTCTGTCTTGTTCTTGGTATGTTAATTTCTGCTTATCTCAGGTTTCCTGTGTCTCAGCCCCATCGGGAGTAAGATTTTTTCATGTCTTAAGGAAATGGTCTTGGAGTTTCCACTGCTCAACCGTTCTATGTTCTGTATCTTGTTGCAACATACATATTTTTTAATGTCTGATTAACCAGTATCATAGTTTTGGTTGTTGAGAAATCAAAGTTGTTTGGTTAATGATGTTTAATTGCACTACCAAAAGATTGTGTTTGTAACAAAGTGAATTGATTCACATTTCACAATGAATAACCACTTTGACTCGGTCTGAATTAAAAACACGAGAAGAGTTTTTTTAAGGTTTCTTCTTCCATAGTCGTCTAAACTCAAATACATGTACAATCAGCAGAAAATGAGGCCCAACATTGTTATAGTTGCCACCGAGGTGAGATCTGCTCAACTATTCTCCTTGATCTTCATCAGAAATTTGCTGATATTTTGGCTTCTTTGGTTATTACCGAGAAACTGCTAGTGAACGATCTATGACTGATAGCTGAAATCTACTCGAGTGGTTGTTTGTTCGATTGAATTAACTAGTTTTCAGTTTGATTCAGCACAGCTTTGTGGCACATCCTTTTTTGTAGTAGGAAGATTCTCATCATGATATATGGGTTTATAGCAGTTCGTAATTTGATTCCTGAAGTTGCGTTTGTTTCTATGTCTAGCTACCGTTTGTTCAAGTCAACATATATAGACTGGATACAACACTTTGTATGAAGTATGCTTCTTACCTTATAACGGTTGTAGTTTGTTGGATCATTTACCTGATATGCCTCTTAACTGGATACAACACTTTCTACGAAGTATGCTTCTTACCCTGGGAAATTATATCACGGTTACAAGGTATGTCATCCTAGTATTGAAACTATCAAGTATTCAATGTATCTATAAATCTTTTACTTTATAAAAAGAAATCTCATCATGTTTTTTTCTACATACGATTTTTTGATTTTATCATTACATGATTAAACGTGATGGTATTGTATTACCTCGTATGCATGAGCTACCAATAGTGACTCTTGCTTAGTTTATGTTCTCTAAACAATAAGTAACTTCTTTTTGGGAACCAACAATGATGATTAAATTTTTTTTGCACTCCTGTTTCACTCTTCAAAGTTTTAAAAGACGAACTTGGATGTTTTCTTACACCAGCTCTTCAGTGTCTCTCCTTTCCATCTACACGACTTTGAAGTATTCAATGTATCTATAAATCTTTTACTTTATAAAAAGAAATCTCATAATGTTTTTTTCTACATACGATTTTCTGATTTTATCATTACATGATTTAACGTGATGGTATTGTATTACCTCGCATGCATGAGCTACCAATAGTGACTCTTGCTTAGTTTATGTTCCCTAAGCAATAAGTAACTTCTTTTTGGGAACCAACGATGATGATTAAAATATTTTTGCACTCCTGTTTCACTCTTCAAAGTTTTAAAAGACGAACTTGGATGTTTTCTTACACCAGCTCTTCAGTGTCTCTCCTTTCCATCTACACGACTTTGAAGGGTAATCCTTAGATCATATCCTCTACTCTTGGTTCACAAATTTTGTTTGATTTCTATGTATTTGCATTCTGTTCTAATGGTTTCATTCTTGTCCTGCTCCTGTAGTTTCAACTCTGAGGAATCTTCATGGCAAATCACGGTGATACGAAGTCCATTAGGGTGATAAAAAGTTTCTCCTCTTGGCCATCTCTTATCTTTAACCCATTTGTGAATGTGTCTGCAAACGGTAAACACAACTTTTCCTCTATTGTCTTTGTTCATTTAAGTTCATTTGTTTAAATAAATCCTTTTCTCCCTAGTGGTTGGTGTCATGTTTCCACCACCAAAAGATACTCAGAT
Source organism: Brassica oleracea var. oleracea (assembly GCF_000695525.1). Classification (NCBI taxonomy): domain Eukaryota; kingdom Viridiplantae; phylum Streptophyta; class Magnoliopsida; order Brassicales; family Brassicaceae; genus Brassica; species Brassica oleracea. The sequence goes on from NC_027751.1 coordinate 27,529,604, forward strand.
GCATCGGAAAAAATTGAAAAGGAAAGCACGAATTTCAGTGGCTTTCAAGTTCTGCCTTCAAAGGTTAGTTTACAGTACGCACGCTCATTAGTTTTTTATTAGTAACCTTTTGTGTTCTTAATATCTGATGCTTTAAACATCTCTCTTCATTCTCAGGTAGAATCTGTGAGACTTATCTTTAAAAGACATCCAGACATTGCAGTTGAGTTCCGTGCAAAGAACCAACATCTGAGGAAAGCATGTATGGATTTCCTGCTTAGCTTAATCGAGACGATGTGCCAATCACTCGAGGAGCTATCCAATGAAGATCTTGTGGAAGCAGACGTTGCACTGACGTACTTGAGAGACGCTGGTTTTAAGGTGGATTGGTTGGAGAAGAAGTTGGACCATGTGAAAGTAAAGAAGGAGAAAGAACAATTTTGTGTGGCTCGGCTACAAGAGATGGAGGATAGTTTACTGGAGTTATGGAAAAAGTGTTCAGACCTGGATGCCTTAGTGGAGAAAGAAGAGGAAGAGTTGTCGGACACAAGAACTCCTCTGTCATTAGATGATGTTGTTTGATGACTTGTGTTCTTAGACATTTTGTGTTCTGTTGTCTTATATATTTTCCCTCTTTGTTACAAAAGAGGTTCTCTTGTTAGGTAATTAGTATTAGTGTCATTTTTTTGTGAAAATGCCTTTTGCTGTTATGGTCTATTACTAAATTTGTTGCATCTCTCACTACAAGAAAACACGCCGAATTCCGACGGACACCAATGTCGTCGGACATTTGTGACGGATTACTGACAAATTTCCGACCAAATCCAAAAAATTGAAGTCGTCGGAATTCCGTCGGCCATTTCCGACGGAATTCCGACGAAACAGGTTCGTCAGAATTTTCCGACAACTTTTCGACGACATTCCGATAAAAAATGTAACCGTTGTAGTCGTCGGAAGTT
>NC_027751.1:27534594-27537739 GCF_000695525.1 Brassica oleracea var. oleracea
ATCATGTATAATAAAAAATTTTAAATTTTTTTATTATTTTTTATAAGTTTCTAGTAATAAACTATGTATAATAAAAGGTTTAATAGTTTTTTTTAAAACGTTTATAAAAACTTTTGTAAATATATAAATGAAAACATTAAAAGGTTAAATGTATTAATTTTTTTTTTTTTCAGGGCCGAGGATGAAGCCCGCCCCGCAGCCCATCTTCGGTTCCCGCATATATTCCCGCTCCAGCTCCCGCTGCCCCTCACGCTGCTGCTCAACAGGATCCGGGGGTCATGCCGGTTCATCTATTGGTTCAACAACCAGGTCGAGAGCATCTCCCGTTTCTCCAACCCAACCCACGACGAGGCCATAGCACTTGGTTAGTATTTTTTTTATTTTTACCGTTATATTTTTTCCTTTAATTAACTTGCTAACTTGTATTTTTTTTAAAGGTGTCCGTCGGTATCGTTTCGTCGGAAAAAAAAAAATCGTCGGAATTTCGTCAGAACTTCCGACGACTTTCTGACGAATACCGAGAAACGTCATTCTGACGAACTTCCGACGATATTACGATGCAGACACACGAGACCAGAGTTCATCGGAAAAACTACGTACCGACGGAGAGCGTTCCTCGGACAATTCCGACGTAGCGTGTTCCTCGGTGTATTCCGACGAACTTTGGGCGTCGGAATACCGACGGACAATGGTCGTCGGAATATACCGACGGACATATATCCGTCAGAATGTACCGACGAACCACATTTCGTCGGAATATACCGACGAACATTGTTCGTCGGTATATTCCGACGACCATTGTCCGTCGGTATTCCGACGCCCAAAGTTCGTCGGAATACACCGAGGAACACGCTACGTCGGAATTGTCCGAGGAACGCTCTCCGTCGGTACGTAGTTTTTCCGATGAACTCTGGTCTCGTGTGTCTGCATCGTAATATCGTCGGAAGTTCGTCAGAATGACGTTTCTCGGTATTCGTCAGAAAGTCGTCGGAAGTTCTGACGAAATTCCGACGATTTTTTTTTTTCCGACGAAACGATACCGACGGACAAGTTCGTCGGAAATTCGTCGGAATCGGTCTATTCCGACGAATTTCCGACGATTTCGGCCATCAGAATCCCCCTGTTTTCTTGTAGTGTCTGTGTTTCTTGACAAGAAAGTAACTCACTTTGTGACTGGAACACTGATCTTGGTTTGAAATGAAAATCTCTATATGTAAAATCGCTATTTTATGTTGTTGGGATTTATTAAATTCACGTCCAGTTCTATATTGTCCAATTAGTATGATATTGTCCACTTTGGACTTTAGGCAAAGCCCGCATGGATTTACTTTTGGTTTCCTTCCCAAAAGATCTCGTACTAATAGAGTTGAACATCTCTTTATATATTAGACTTTCCTTTGTTTAATTTTTAATGTGGGACTTTGTTTGATATTTCACTAGGATTTGGCATAAAGTACCTAGTTTCTTGACGATGATGTTGGTACTCGAAAAGACCTTCAAAAGGGAGTGGCTCTGCGTAGACTGCTTTAATAGTCACCTTTTGCACAATTGATTAATTCGTAATCATGGCCAGGGCATCAATTCACGAAGTACCAAGCTTCATTGCACTCATGCACACTATTCGAGTTTCATGCGGCTAATACCTTTTCTTCATTTATTTATCTTTTGGAGGTAGAATCCCTTTAAAAGGCAGAAGTCTCTCTCTCTCTCTCAGTCACCAACTTTTGCTCTTCTTCCTGGAGTCATTTAAATTGTAATTTTTTTTTATTCTCTTGAACACTATTTTGTTTCTATTTGTGGAAACTAGTCAACTTTTTTTGTTGAATGTGTTTTTTAAATCTAAGAATTACATAGTAGAATCTTAATTTTTTTTTTCTTGATTGAGTGTTTTTTTATTGTCGTATTATTACAAACTTGTGTGTGTAATAATCAGACGAAGGGGCTTTTTTTTTTCTTCAGGTTTTGTACTTTGATTAGGAAGTCTTTATCACATCAATGGCCATGCAAGTTGGTAAGAAGTTTTCTTGGGTGATAAAGGACTTCCCCTCATTGCAATGTGAGATCTGCTACTCTGCTCCGGTCCTGATCGGTGACTGCAAATGGTAAAAGAGAAGTTTGTTTCTTTTCCAAATGATTTTTGTCGATCTAGATACAAGATCTATCCACGTTTTGGTGACTTGTTTCTTTCTTGTTTTTGTTCAGGCGTCTTTGTGCATATCCTAAGGAAGACAAGGTTGATGACTTGTCTCTCTATCTTGAAGTTGCCGATTCAGAATCATACCGGATGGAGAAAATATGTAAAATTCCGACTCTCGATAGTGAAACAAGTTTTGGAAATTGATACAGAACTGCAAGGTGATTCTCACTTCAGTGATCAATCTGATAACAATTTGATTAATTATTTTTAAATGGTCCTTGTTAGCTTAAGTCTAGAAAAAGAACATTAAGTATTTGTGTTCTTGTTATGCTGCAATTAACTGTTTAAATAAATTATTTTTACAGAAACATATCATTGGTTTGATGAGAAGAACTCTTGCTGGGGGTTTCCATCCATGATTCCACTTACCAAACTTCATGATGAGAAAGAAGGGTTTCTGGTAAATGGATATCTCGTGATAGTTGCTGAGGTTGACGTTCTTGCAGTTATTGCCACTTTAGATGAATCAGAGGAATCTGAAGAGTCACGCCGTCCTGTGAAAAAGTCCAAGCACGGTGGTGGTGAAGAATCTATTGATTCGCTCAAAGAAGCTCACACTACAAGAAAATCAAACACTTCTGACCGAACTTCTGACCGATATTTTTTTGGTCGGATATTTCCGACAGATTTCCAACAGAATTCTGGTTTGGTCAGAACTTTCCGACAGCTACAAAGTCGACAGAAAACTGTCGGAAATTTCCGACCGTTTACTGACGGCAATAATTTAAAATATTATCCATCCGAAATCTGTCGGAAATCTGTCGGAAATTTCTGACCGAACACAGTCGTCGGACATCGGTCAGAAATTTCCAACCGATTTCTAACCAAAATTCGAACGTTTTTATAGCCGTTGGAAATCGGTCAGAAACGGTCAAAAGTCCGTCAGAAATTTGTCTTTAAATATTACAACGCCGGTTCTGGCTCATTCACAAATTCAATTATAAAAAA
>NC_027751.1:27540316-27544359 GCF_000695525.1 Brassica oleracea var. oleracea
TGTAAATGTCCGCTTGGTTACAGATTAATTTCGACTTATGCATATGTTTGTTGTGTTTGCATGTTCATTGCAGCAAGATTGGAACTGGGACCCTGCTTTCACCAATGATGTGCGGACAGCCTTTAATTTGCAGGCTAGAAAGCAGTACACGAGCAACGTGACTGAGTGGAAGAAAAAGTGGAGGCTGAAGAAGGATAAACCCATATGTCTGAATCAAGATGTGTGGGATGGGTTTAAAGCCTATTGGCAGCTTGATGCTACTGCACATATTGCAGCTACCAATTCTGTTAATAGAAGAAGCAAACGTGGTGGAAAAGGTGAAGCAGTACACAATGGTGGTGCTAAGACACGAGAGGAACGTGAGATAGAAATGGTAAGCGGTATCTTATTTTTTTCAATTTTATTAATTTCATCATATACATTGAACTGATACTCTTATATCATTTGTGTGTTTATTGGAAGACTGCTGAAAGGGGTGGAGTGCCACCAGATTGGTTAGAATTGATGAGGGATATGCACACCAATAAACAAACCGGTGAGGTTCAAGATCCTGTTGCGAGAGAGCTGTTGGCAACTCTGAGTAAGCTGAAGGAGGACAAAGAAGCACAACTTCAGCAGTCTCAGTTGTCTGCGAATGATGGATCTACGGCTTCTAACATGCTGTCCCGCGAAGAGATCAACCAACTGGTTCTCGAGGTATGTCTACTTTATGTGGTCAGTTGTTATTTTTTTTCTCCAGCCAAGAACTTAGAATTTTAGGATTCGTTCTCCAGCTGCTTGATATGTTAACAAGTTATATTTATAGTTCTTATAACATTTTTAATTCTTTTTACTCTTCTTTTGTAGAATGTTCCTATTAAGAAGGGTCGTCGGTATGGTATCGGTCGTACCTCCGAAGCTATCTCAACCTCATCATCTCAGCACTCAGTTTCTTCCTCAAGTATTCTTCAGTACATCGATCGGATGAAGACGGAGCTTGATGAAGAGCGGACAAAACGTCGAGCTATTGAGGAAGAGCTTCGTCGCGTGACCGTTTTCATTTCCAACCTTTGCCCCGAGCAGTTCTCTGCAACTCAAACCCAGCCGGACTCTGCAACCCAAAGCCCCGACGATCGATGTTTCTAGTAAGGAACTTTGGTTTTTTTTTTTTACTTGCTTGACCTTTGCCAACCGTTTTGGTATGTTTTTTTTAACTTGTTTTGGTGTGATTAATCACTTTGGTATGTTTGTACAATCTATGACCATGTAAATTAATTACTTTATGTATGTTTGTTTAACTTTGCAAATTTTATTATAAAAATTCGACTTTAAAAAATTTTATGTATGTTTTGTACATTTCAGTATTTTATATTTCAAACCGAAATAAGCATTTCTGACCGATGAACCTGTCAGAAATATCCGACCGATGAACCCGTCAAAACTTTCTGACCGTAATTTCCGTCAAAACTTTCCGACCGTTATTTCCGTCAATATTTTCTGACCGAAACACCCGTCAAACATTTCCGACCGCTATTATGGTCAGAAGTTTCTGACGGATATTTCTGACGGAAGTTCCGTCAGAAATTTCCGACCGAAATAATTCGTCGGTTTTCGGTCAGCCATTTTTGACCGTTTCTGACCGCAAAAAAATTTCTGACCATATAGATCTGACGGTCAGATCCGTCGGAAATCCGTCAAAGCAGGCCATTTCCGACCGTTTTCCAACGGAAATTACTCATTTTCTTGTAGTGTCACTTGGGAAAGGAAACCATGGACGTCAATGGCTTTCAAGTTCTTGTGTCACAGGTATGAAATCAATAATAATAATGCAACCTTGTTACTTTAGTAGAGGCAAGATCATTTTATGATTTCAAAAGACCCTATGTTATATGTTTTGTACATTTACATTTCCCTGGCAGGTAGAATCTGTGAGACGTATATTTGAAATGCACCCTGACATTGCAGTTGACTTTCGTGCAAAGAACCAACATCTGAGGAAGGCATGCATGAGTTTCCTTCTCAGCTTAATCGAGACGCTGTGCATGTCACTTAAAGACCTCTCTAATGAAGATTTGGTGGAAGCGGACGTTGCACTGACATATGTGAGAGATGCGGGTTTTAAGGTAGATTGGTTGGAGAAGAAGCTGGAGATACTTAAAGAAAAGAAGGAGAAAGAGAAGTGTAGTTTGATCCTGCTTGAAGAAATGAAGGAAAAATTACTGGAATTGAAGCAGAAATGTTCAGACCTGGATGCTCTAGTGGAGAAAGAGGAGGCAGAGTTGTTGGCCATCAGAACTCCTTCGTCATTCGTTGATGTTCTTTGATCTCTGGAGTTCTTAGGCATGTGTTTCTGTTCTGTTGTTATTGCTTCTCCTTTAGTTTCAAAAATAAGTAGTCATCTTGTAAGGTGATTTGAAGTTATGTCTGAAGTTGTTACATTTTGTTAAATTAAGTACTTTCTACAGCTATGGTCTATCAAAGTTTCGGCTATCACTTAGATGGGGACAAGTTAATCAATTTCTGGAACTTATATCTGTTTTTGTAAAGTTCTTAGGCACTCATGCAGAAAGTTGTCACGTTTTGTCATGTATTGAAAAGGGGCTTGCGTTTGAAGAGTATCATGGTCATAATTATGAATCTTGATGGTAATGTAACGCTATTTTATGTATGAAAACAGTTTGGGGCACTTGTATAGTTGGCTCTTGCTAGATTTTTTTATTATTCGTCCAACTTACCATTAATTAAGGGCAAATCTCCAAAATATCACATTTCTAAGTTTATATCACAAAAATAGCACTCAAAAACTAAAATGACCAAAATAGCACATTTCTAAGTTTATCCTTTGAAAATTTTAATTTTTTTATTTTTCAAAATTTGAAATCTTATACCCAAAACCTCATTTCTCATTTCTCAACTCTAAACCCTAAACCCTAAACTCTAAACCCTAGACCCTAAACCCTAAATCTTAAACCCCACCCTTTAACTCTAAACCTTAAGTTTGTGACTTTTGATAAAACATTAAGTAATATTTTTGTGACATTTGACCTTGAATGCTAGTTTGGGAACAAAAACTTGATTTAGTGCTATTTTTGTCTTTTTTCATTAATTAATTCGTAATGATAACAGAAGAATAATTAACAACTAACAATGAGCCAAGGTTGCTCGTAAAGAAATTTTTTGTACTACTGAGTAGCATGCACCAATTGCACTTGGTCAATTCATGTTCCCTAAGCAAAATAAATTTAACTGTTATTGGAACAAGCACTGAGGAGCAAAAGCGATTGATTTCCTTCTGGACGTATAAAAACGTTTGCGTTCCTGTTTTTCTCTTCAAAGTTGAAACCAGAACGTAATTGTTTTCTTTAAGTAGTGCTGCAGTGTCTGAGCTCTCCATATACGCCTACTCTGAAGGGTAATCCTTTTAATTACTGATCTTCTATGTAATCCTTACCTTTTTATTTGTTCTGGAATGCGTAAACTAATTTTAGTCTGGTTAGAGTGTTGTACGTAGTTGAAATGGCTCTGAGTCTACAGTTGAATCTTATTAAACTACTATATTTCATTGCGAGGGATGTCACCAGACCAATGGTCAAGCTAGGTGGAACGAAGATTACTTGGGTGATAAAGAAGTTTTCCTCTTTAAAGTCAAGAGTTTATCAATCTTATACTTACTAGAGGTTATTCCGCGCTACGCGCGGATTGTCTGCTTATATTTTTATGCTATATATTTTTTTGGTCAGTAAACTATTTTATTATATTATTTTATTTACTCTCCAAGTATAATTTGTCAAAACCTTTTTAAAAAATTTCCTCTTTAAATTTTCATCCAGTGTTATAAAATATTACAAAATATTTTAAAAACTGAAGAAAAAAATAAACAAAACTTCAATAGGTTTGATATGCGATAACTTTCGTAGTCAATATATCAACACAAATATTAATTTACATTTACTTATGAAAAAAATTTGAACCAAAGTGAAAATAGTTTTCCAACCTGTAATAGTATATCATCATAAGTATTTGTTGGGTTGGATTATGATATATACACACATATATATATATAT
>NC_027751.1:27544384-27551955 GCF_000695525.1 Brassica oleracea var. oleracea
ATATATATATATATATATATATATATATATATTAAAAAAATATTTTTTTCTTTATATGTTTGAAGAAAATTTAATTAAAATGCATATTATGATGTCAAATTAAACCATTTAACTAAATAAATTATAATATATCATAGTTTTTAAAAACAATAATATATAATTTTTGTATATAATTTTTCACAGAAATGACCATTAGGTAGATGTAACAATTAGAAGTCGGATTTGCTTTAACTTCCACGTTTGCAGAGAGAATAAGATACAATGGTTTTGAGCTTCCGCATGTGTAAATGATCTTACAAAGTTTTATGTAGTAAAGATACTTTATTTTACTTTTTAATACTGACATATAGTCAAACAGATTCATAATCTGAAATTTCTTTATTATATTATTAATATTGTGGGTAGTTGAAACTATATATTATATTTAGTTAAATGTTTTTTTATTTCAAACGAATAATAGTATACTTCTCTCTAACTTGAATTAGTCAACGATTATGATTAAAGTCAAGAAATAATTTTGGTAGATGATGGAAGCAAACGTGATGGTCCAAAAGCGCCCAGCGAAGGAGTTGGCAACAAAGGATATGAGGAGAGAGGAGAGAGGAGTGAGGAGTGAGACTCGAAGTGAACTATTAGTTAGAGAGCTATAAGTTCAAAACGAACTGATACTGAGGATGAATGGCATAGTAATCAAATCCTCCATTTGGTCGACTTCGTTTCCCATGAAGTTGTGTCTGTTCTTCACTGATCTTGTTCTCTGCACCTTAAGTTGTCGAATGTTTGAGCAAAGTCAAAGCTCATTTTTGACTTCCTTGAAAAAGTGGTGACATCAAGCTTCCACGTGGCAGGATAGTGTCCGTCCGGAACCCCTTCAGTAGCCTGCAAGAAATATGGAATATGTATTACAAATTAATAAGGCAAGGAAATGGAGAATCCCAATATATAAAGACGGATGAGGGCCATGAGGCTACTATTTGATGAGTTTTTTTGAGTGATGCTCTAGACTTCCAGCATATATAACTTACCCTCCTCGTTTCATCAACAGAAGTTGCATACTTGCATTAATCCAAAGATGATTTGTCAAATGTATTCTGGTTTCGGGACTCAAAAGTAGAGTATTCCATGAGCAAACCTCATCGACGGATTTGAAAATGTGATGCCCTAAGAATAACCATGGCGGCAGCCCTTGCATACTAGATGTAGGCTCGTCCATGAAGATTAAAGAAAGGGCTACTAATTCAACTGAAATAGTAAGCATTTTCCTCTGTTCTGGCAAACGACCATTAACTTGAGGAAGGCCAAGTATAGAGTTTTAAGAGGTTTAAGTTCCACTAATTCCATTACTTCTTCAACAAACATCTATCATTCACATAAAATGGCAAAAGATGTTACAACTTTTATAACATCTCGCGAGTAGTTATGAGAACAAAATTAATTTTTCAGCTTAGTAATAGTACTTACCTCTCGTTTTTGGCATCTATATCAACATCTTTGCCACCTGTTATAATGGCATTCAAGGAACAACTCACAATAAGAAAATTCGCTCCGGTCTTGAACAGCCTCGGGATCAAGATTAAATTTGGTTTCTTCACCAGCCATCTTCATCACAACAAAGTCCCCTCTCTATCCCTCCCCTTCAGCCAGTCTGCTATATTAAACCCTTGAATTAGATTCTCCTCTCAAGCTATTCTTTATATTTCCCTAGCCATTGCTTTAGCCTCCACTTCCTTTCATGGACGTTATTTATCTCAGACGACAATATCTCTTCCCTTACCCATGCTGCATACGGCAATAGCTGCCTCTTCTTCTTGACCTTATACTCCTCATGAAAGGCTTTGTCAGCTTCCATGGCAAAAGCATGGAAAGTTTTATTCTGCTTTCGGTACTCTTTCTTGTACCAACATCATGTATATGTATCTTTAGAGGCTCCTATTTAATCAGAGGCTCAGCATCCCAGATCAAGTTTCTTTTGTAACATGGGATCCAAGACTTGCCACCGGAATCAACACCATAATTCTTGGGGACCTTCAACCTCCAAAGTACCTCTGAATTAAAAATTATCTCATATGAGGCTTCGAGGAATCAAAACCATTTTTATCACGCATATTCACCAATCTGCAAGAATTAAAAAAAATCAAGAATGAACTGAACTGTATGTAATATCGGTAGTAGATGAAAGGTTGAGTGGAAATACAGAGTAACAGAATTTTCAAGACCAAAACTCAGATCATGATAACCATTTGAGCATATGAAATGGAAAATGGAGAATGAAAAAACTGGTTCTAGTTACTGAACTCTCAAAGGATCAAAATCTCCACAGTAAATGAAATATGTAAGTCAAATTAAGCCATGTAATCTTGTGCATGCCCAATTTTTTGTTCAACTAATTTGGTATGCGTAAATTTAACTATGTGAAGACTTACCGTGAAATTATGCGTTTAAGTAGACATTAAACTTGGTAATGACGTAACTATACTCATCACAATTAATAGGAGAAGAGCAAGTGCTTTCTCTGAAAATAAAAATAATCAGAACAATAGTTAGAGAGAAGAACATTGCATAGGCATATATTCAGACCAGAACCATTGTGCTAAATATGGGGCTATTTCTCACATTAACGTTCGGTTCTGTTCATTGAGATACTTCCTTGCACCTGTAACTTTCCATATCCAAGGTCCAATAGTCGCATATAGTGGATTTGTTTTGAACAATTCAAAATTCACAACCAGACATAAAACATATTTCATATAAAGCACTACTAAAATGATAAGCAATACCTTTGGCTTGACAACACTCTCAAACTGTCGAGCACGTAACCATTGGGTGTTATGGCCAAAATCTCAACATTAAACGAAGAAAACTATAGCCGTGGATACGACGGAGGGAGTCGTGTCTCTGACGAAGTATCTTGGATCAAACATGCAAGCACACGGAAGTCTCTCAGATTAAGGATATGTACCCTTGGTGGCAGACGGCGTCACCGGATCCAAGCGTGTGAGCTTCTCCGTCACGTCAGTGTAACGATGGAGAACCGGAGGCAAGTATTTTGTCTAGTGGTAGAAGCTGGAAAGATCTACAGACTCGAATGAATTTATATCGGAGGAGAAACAAAGGGAATTGGAACAATCTCTCGTGAATAGATGAGTAAAAACATAATTAAATGAAAAGTGGAGGTCGACATTAATACACCTTAGCAGAAAATTGCAGAGAAATGAATTTTCTGATGGGAGTGCAAGAGGAGTCGTTGAACTATCTATAGTTGGAGTGAGAGACGTGGCATATTGGAGTCTTCTAATTGGTTGATTTAATTTGCTGAGGTGGATAGGCTGAGCGGACTTCATATTCCCCTTTTAGTTTTGTAAGATAAGATAGAACTAGATCTCTACCCGCGCAACCGCGCAGATTTTTGTTTTATTTATTTTTATATAAACATTTTGTTTTCAATTCTAAATTGGTATATATTATAATATATACATGTCTATCAATTTTTAAAACATAAAAAGTTCACGGTATATTTTTTTCGTTGAATAGATTGTTTCAAACTTTCACATGTATTTGTATCTTCTTCTATATATATATTTTCAGATTATTATTTCATATTAAAATCGTAACTATATAGATAAAGATTAGTAAAATATTGTTTTATTATCATATTCAAAGATATTGTAACATTTCACAAATTTATTTTTTTTTTTAAAAATTAAACTTTTCGCTTCATAGTTTTCTATTATCGAGTAAATAATTAAACATTTAGTTTTTGTTTAATTTTTAAAATAAACTATATAATTTTAAATTTGTTTTCATTGGTTTAAGGTAGGAAAGATTAATCACTGTTAGATAATATGATTTTTGTTATTTAAAAAAAATCTTTATAATTTTAAAAGTTAACATCAATGAATATTTAAATAATTAACATATGGAAAATATAGTATTACAACATTAAATTATATCTATTTAATTTATACTATCTATAAATCCAATGAATCATCTATTGTTTAAATCCAATTATTGATAGTCCAATAAAAATTCCTGTAGGCCCAAAATTTAAATGATAAGATTAGAGATTAAATGTAACATGAATTTCTAGGAATATGTCTATTAGATCCATTTCTTAAAAAATCACACATGAATCAATGTTGTGACTTCTGTTTTAATATATAAGATTGGTTCCACTGGCTGCACCTGGTAAATATTTCATTTTCCCCCTCTTTTGTTCATTTATATTGCGTTGATTCATTTATTGTGTTTATGGACAGCCGCCTTTCGACCTCTGGCGATGCAACTAAACCTGAGGTCTTGTTTGTGTATATTTTCTTTGGTCCATCATGTTTGGGTCAAGATCGAAATTTTTTTTTCAAGTATCGCTTCACTATAGTGAACAAACTTCGGAAGAGCTATACATATTTAGAGGTAAGTCTTGCTAAAATTAGATCACTAATAGATTCACTTTCGAGGTTATTTGGTCCTTGCAGTGTGTCAGTATCATATCTAAGAAGTGATGTATTTACGGTAGAAATGCTACATACCCCATTGCGTGTACTTACTATGCATGGGGTATTAAATGTGTTGGGGTCAATGGTTCTTACAGTAGAAATGCTACATACCCCATTAGATCTAATCTTATATTTCATGTAATACTTTATTTGGTGATGATTAACAATTGGTGTGAAATGTTACAGATGGACTGCAGTGGTTTAATCCGTGGACAATATTCGATCCGTGTTCTCCATCCGAGTTTTTTCTTCCAAAATTCCATGACAAAGATGGTGGATACATAGTAAATAATTGCGTCAAGATTGTTGCGGAGGTTGATGTTCTTGAAAAATCTGATATACAAGTGGAAGTTGAGAAGATAAACAGACCTCTGAGAAAGATTGAGGAGAATAATGGCGCAGTTCCTAGCGTTTTGCTTAAGGAAGCTTCAGCAGTAGTGGAAAGCTTAGATGTCAATGGGTTTCAAGTTTTTCCTTCACAAGTAAGTATAATAAGTATGAATCTTCTTACTCTACAAGACTCATGAGTCATGACCATTGTTTGTTCTAACAAGTATGCTACTTTTCTTATTCTTATCACCAAAGCATGCATGCTCTATCTTATCCGTTTTTTTCTCTCTACTCTCCACTCGCAGGTAGAATCTGTGAGGCGTATATTTGAGAGACATCCAGACATTTCAGTAGGGTTCCGTTCAAAGAACCAACATCTGAGGAATGCATGCATGGACTCCCTTCTCGATGTGCCAATCACTTCAAGAACTATCCAATGAAGATCTTTTTGACGCAGACATTGCACTGAAATATGTAAAAGATGTAGGGTTTAAGGTTGATTGGTTGGAGAAGAATCTAGAGCAAGTGAAAGAAAAGAAGGAGAAAGAGCTGTCCGGTTTGGCTATGCTCCAAGAAACAGAAGAAAAGTTACTGAAACAGAAGCAAAAGTGTGCTGAGATGGAGGCTCTAGCTAATGAGATGGAGGCTATAGTTAATGAGCAGAAGGCAGAGTTGTCAGTCACCAGAACTCCTCTGTCATTTGATGATGTTGTTTGATGACTTGAGCTCTTAGTTATTTGGTGCTATGTTGTCTATTTCTCCCTTTGATTTCCAAAATTAGTGAGCATCTTGTCATTGAGCATGCCTTGTTTCTTAGTAAATGGGAACTCTTTTGGAGTTAAAGCCTCTTTGTTCTATGTTTTTTATTATGTATGCATCTATGTTGGTTTGATTATCAACTAAGCATTTTATCCTTTGTTTTCTCTTCTTCATGCACATTTATTTGAGTACATATCAACTTCTGTTCTTCATGATTCATATAGTAGAGTAATGACTTTGCTTTTCCTGAGTATTACTGCATCACATTTTCACATCGTCTGTTTCTCCCTATAAACTTTACTTCTTTAACCATCAATCCTTTTGCTTTCACATAAATCCGGTTCAGCGGATCATATTAACTTGTTAAATTTTCTACTTAGTACTTAGTCAGCACATCGTCCGGATATGCACACTGTCAGGTACAGTTGCATAGCATGAAGCTAGAGGTCTTGGTAACTAGATTTTGTGCCGAAGAAGGAAAAAGGCTTTGGCCGGTAGAGCTCCTCTCTCATTCAGTGATGTTATTAGCTGGTTTAGCAGTTAGAGACTGAAAATGATGAAGAACTGGTCTAAGACAAACATAATGCTTCCTTTGTTTTTAAACTATAGTCCCTTCTTTGCTTTCTTAGCAGTAAATATAATATAGTAGTATCTTGGAGACTATTGAATGCAGAAACTGGAAAACACCAATAGTTACTCCCGCTCAGACCAATTCCCTAAGGGATATTCTTGGGAATCAACCAACTATGTGATATAAAACGATTTGCTTTCCTTTTAGTCGTAACCAAGTCATTTAACCACTCATCCTTTAGTCTTGAAACTCACTCTTAGACTCTGTACGTCTTCTAGAGTAATTTTCTCCAGATTGTGCTTGAGTTGTAGCTTTATCAATTGTTGGTCTGTGCTTTTATGTTCTTGACTTCTAATGTTTTTCTTCTCTTCATGCGCTTTAGGTTGATTGCAAGGACTTTTCATCACGACAATGGTGAAGAAATTTGATGGGAAGTTTATTTGGGTGATAAAGAACTTCTCTACTTTTCCATCTGAGAAAATTTGTTCTGGCTCATTTGTGATAGGTGGCTGGTTTTGGTAAGAATATGATTTTCTTTAACTGATCTGGTGCTCATTAGCTTTTAAGTATATATTCTTCAGACTTTCAGTGATTATTTATTTTGTTTCCGTTTAACAGGCGTCTTGTAGCATATCCCAGGGAAAATGACGTTGATTACTTGTCTTTGTATCTCGTTGATGACATGCGGTATGCTGCTTCTAAATCAAAGCCTTATAAACTGAGAGGAAATGTAAATTTCAACATAACGATAATAAATCAACTTTCTAAGAAACTCTCATTACGAGAAGGTAAATGTTTATCCATCTGATCATTATGAAATCCTTTATCTCATGCCCCTTAAATAATGAGATGAAATACATTTTGATTTTGTGATGCTACAGATTCCGAGCACTTGTATGATGTGATTTCTCCTTTCCATCGGGGTTTTGAATCATGGATACCTCTTAACAAACTTCATGCAGAAGATGGCGGGTTCTTGTTAAATGGAGAACTCAAGATTGCAGTCAAAGTACAAGTATCAGATGTATCATGGGAACCAGAAGACGCATCTGATGACGCTCTAGTTGATGTGTCAGGGGGAATTAAAAAGACAACCAAATTTCTGAGGAAGACAAAAGAAACCATGGATGCAATAAATGGGTTTCAAATTCTTCCTTCACAAGTAAGAAATTAACACTTTAAAATATACTAGGATAAGACCCGCGCCTTGCGCGGAATTAAGTTATTATTTTTATTATATTTTGGAGAATGAAACAATAGTTTGGCTTCATTTGGATTAGGGGTGTTCAATCCAGATATCAGATTGGTTTCGGTTCGGTTCGGTTTTTTTCGGTATTTTGGTTAGTAAAATATAACTACTATTCTAAATCCATATTTACTTTGACTTTAATCTTTCACATACTTTTGAAAGATTTCAA
>NC_027751.1:27553478-27556812 GCF_000695525.1 Brassica oleracea var. oleracea
TCGTTTTTAAAAATTCAAAATATAACATATACGAAAAAATCTAAATTTTACTTTTATAGCTAATTTGATTGTTTAATTTATTTTAATAATATAAAATTAAACAAAAAATGATGGAGGAGATATAAATTGTTATCAAATCTTTATTATTAAAATCATTAATTGTCATATATATATATTAGTCATTTATGGTAATTCCGTAGGTTTTATTTAAGGAAAGAAAATAGCATATCATATCATTATATCATATAGTTTGACCAACTTATGTATCTAACAACATATAAAAATCGAATGTGGACCTACTTATTTTTTAATTGAATGTAATTGACTACCTAATTGAGTGCCACCTATGCATTGGAGCCTATTTTAATTAATACAAAATTGAGGTTACATCTTTTCAAATGTTTCTCAATTAATATATAGGGGATACGTGTGCTGCTTATTGGTGTATAAAATGTTTTATACTTGGATTAGATGGTCTGATACCGTATAAAGATTTTGAACTGTGTTTTGCATTAACGATCAATGTGTATACTTATACATGAAGTTGGTAGAGAATATCTAAATAGATCTCTACAAAACTACAACTTAGTTATCCTTATCGTATACAACTAAGAGATAAGCCTTTATCTATACCAATACTGCTTGCACGCGCCACTAGTTGCTTTCCTCCTCAAAAGTCAGCGATTCTCTCTTCACAGTTGAATGTACGAACTAACTTGCATGTTTCTAAGTAATGGTGTTGCAATGTCTAACCAAGAGTTGCAAGGTCTGTGTCTCTCTTAGGTGAAATTTTTAATCCATTATTGGTCCTTTATTTTTTTTATTTTTAGCTATTTTAGGTGTTGTATGAACTTAAGATGGGAGTGAGTTCACCATGGAAACTTAGCTAGAGACTTTATATTTGTTTGTTAGGAACGTTTTGTCACATCGATGGAGAAGCAAGTTGGAGAGAAGTTCGTCAGTGTGATACAAAATTTCTCCTTTGTGAATTCTGAGAAGTGTTATTCTGATCCATTTGCAATCCGTGGCTTCAAATGGTAAAAGGAAAACCTAACTTTCCTTGCAAGGTTTCTAGTCCTTTTAGGTCTGGTGATTACTGTTCACTTTTCTCTGCGTTTTTTTTTTTGTGGGGCAGGCGTCTTCTTGCTGAATGTGACCTTGTGGTTTTGCATCTATATATGTGCATTACTGATTGTCCACCATTTCCTTCTGAAGCTGTAAAAGTTCGCTTGACCATAGTAAATCAGCTATGCGAATACAGATCCATATTGAAAGGTGATTACTAGTGCGTTGCCTCCCAAAGCATTTCTAGAGATAGTATCAAATAAGTACACATGATCTTAAACAATAATAGTTCCATGTGACTTGTTTGGACCGGAGTTAAGTGTTGCTTTAGGATGTTTGGTTTGAATGGAATAGTTTTTTTAAGTTTCTTGCTGCAAACACTAATGTTTTTTACCCTGGACCTGGAGCATAGTTGTCATTAGATTGTATATATTATATACTGATTGGATGAACAATTCATTGGATTCTCCAGAATCAGACCATTGGTTTGATGAGAAGTCTCCGACCTGGGGCTGTGCAATCCCTACACAAATCCTAGAAGAAGATGGTGGATTTCTTGTAAATGGAGATCTTAAGATTGTTGCCGAGGACCGAGGTTATTAGCGTACCAAATGTATCTGAGGAATCAATTCCCCTGAGAACGTTAGAGGTCATTGGGTTTCATGTTCTTCCTTCACAGGTAAAAAAGTTAAGATTAGTACCCAACTCTACATTTTTATATTCTTCTAAAATCTCAAACCTGTATAAATAACATGTAATATTGTCTGCATTAGATAATGTTTTTCTTGTTACTTTTTGTTTCTGTAACTAAATGAACGGTATTCAGACCTCCAAAACCTTGTATGATATGGCTTAGAAATCTTTGGACTCTCTCAGGTACAATCAGTGAGGCTTATATTTGAAAGACACCCTGAAGCTGCAGTAGAATTCCGCGCAAAGAACCAGCATCTGAGGACAACATATATAATTTTCCTGCTTAGCTTAATCGAGACGCTGTACCAGCCACTTCAGGAGCTTTCCAGTGAAGATCTAGTGGAAGCGGACATAGCCTTAACATACTTGAAAGATGCTGGATTCAAGGTGGATTGGTTGGAGAATAAGCTAGACCTACTAAAGGCAAGGAAGGAGAAAGAGAAGGCTTGCGAGGTACGAGTACAAGAAATGGAGGTACAACTTCATGACTTGAAGCATAAGTTTGAGATTGAAAAGGCAGAGTTAGTCGTTTGCAACTAGAGCTCCTCTCTCCTTTGATGATTTTGTTTGATAACTTGCATTTCTTAGGGCATTATTGGCGTTCTGATTTGTTCCATTTTTGTCTTGGTTTTAATTGCTGAACGTTTTATGATTCTCTGAAGTTGTTGGCATGAATCTTGTACTGAAAGGTGGTTTTCTTACCAAACTCCCTGAGTAGTCACGTTTGAAATACTTGTGCACAAAAAAAAAAAAAGTCACGTTTGAAATACTCTCCTCGATTTAGGGTTTTCAAATTATTAGTTTAAGTTGAGTTACTGTTAAGATTAAGAACAAAATTGATTGGTCTGAAGACTCTGAACAGAGTACAATTAAGACTTCCACTCAGAGATGTTAAAATGGTACAACCCACCCCATTTAGAACCCACTCCATTTAGAACTCATATCCGTTTAGACCCATTTAAAAGGGATACCCATTTAGAACCCGCGAAATTTACATGTACCCATTTAAACCCATTTAAATTAGATTCTTTTATTTATTTTTTCGTTTTAATTATGTTTGTAAAACTATTTTACAAAGATAATTATTTTTTTTTCATTTTTTAACCTTATGAACTCTAACTAAATTTAGTTAAACAAGTAAATTATTTATCAATAACTTTTGATATGTATTTTTTAGAGCAAATTTGTTTCACTGAAAATAAATAGGGAGAATTGGAAAAACAAGACACTTTCGAAGTTTGTTTGTCAAAATAAGACTTTGGTCGTTTTGGACTGGTTTTGCCCTTGTGTTGTGGAAAAAATAGTAAACTTAGGTAAAAAAATATAAAAAAATGTAGAATCATTAGAAACCAAAGTATATATACTTTTATGTTTAAATTTAATTTTTAAAAATTGTGGAACTATGTTTTATTTAATATCAAAGCTATAACAGAATACTTATTCTAGCCATCTACGTAGTCTACAAATCGAATATAAAGTATTGTACATAGGTTTACCTTGGATAGAAAATATAAACTACACTTTCTTCAATAGTTTACCTTAGCTAGATTTTTTGTCGTAATATTCTATCTTGATA
>NC_027751.1:27562500-27565542 GCF_000695525.1 Brassica oleracea var. oleracea
ATCAAAACAAGTAATCGCAAACTCACCTTCTTAGAAACGTGAGAAGTTGATGAAATTGATGGTGGAAGAAGAAGAAGAGCGTCCGACGATGTCGTAGAGTAAGAACAAATCTCCAATTCTTCAGGCTGATAACAAAGAGAAAGACGAAAATAACTAGATTAGAGATGAAAAATGAAAGTTAAAGAGTGAAGAAACGATTTGGCTTTGTTCTTACCCAAAATCGCCATTGGAGGAGCTTCAAGCTTTCGGCGGAGAAAATAAGAGAGAGGTTCGTTAATCTCTAGGATAAATCAATTTTTGTTTCTACTTTTTTTATTGTTTTTCTTTTATTTTTAATTTCTGTTTTTACTTTTTGTTTTTTTTGTTTTTTAAAAGTGGTTAAATATATTTCAAAATATTAATATTAATTATATAAATTTTAACTATGCTAATTTGAGGGCAATATGGTATTTAAAAAATTATAAATCCTACTTACCTAAAGAATTTTCAAAAAGTCCTATTCTCACAAATCAAAGTATAAAATGTCTTTATTTTCCAATTTTCTCAAATAAATATGTATCAATAAATTATTTGTTTCACCAAAAGGAGAAGCAAAGTGTCGAGTCTGCTGCAAAGAAAACCAAACTGAATATCACAGCAACATTTTGTGAAAAGATAAGATGATGATTTCACTTTTTCCTGAAAGAGCAACCCTCACTGAGCCTAGCTTTACCACAAGTTTGAGAGTGGCTGAACACAGTTGTTCTGCAGATGAACACAAAAGCAATGCGTTACTAAAGTGTAATCACTCCACATCACAACTACTTACTACAAAGAAGTAAAGCAACTCTTACAAGAAACAATAAAATACAAGCCTAACCACTAACAAGCCACAAATCTACTTTACTACATCTTCTGTCATCTACCAACTTAAAGACCAAACACAATCAATATAAACAAGAGATCCTAAGCAGTGTAAGTATGTAACCATTGTTCTCAGCCCCTTCACTGTCACATTCTCACACCAGCATTTTTTAAAAGACAATCACAACGACAACAATCCATACACAAGTAAGAAGTTTCTCTAAGATAAGAACCAATGATATTACCTCAAATGTTCAACGTACATTTGAATCTTCTGATCTTGAACCCTCGACTCCAGAAGTACTTGTAGTCTTCCTAGCATCTTCGTTGCACATATCATCAACATCTTCTATTGTACCTTCATAATCT
Organism: Brassica oleracea var. oleracea; assembly: GCF_000695525.1. Classification (NCBI taxonomy): domain Eukaryota; kingdom Viridiplantae; phylum Streptophyta; class Magnoliopsida; order Brassicales; family Brassicaceae; genus Brassica; species Brassica oleracea. The sequence continues at coordinate 27,563,713 of NC_027751.1, forward strand.
GCAAATCCTCGTAACCAGTTACGAGTACAGAGTAAAGCCTGGACATTCTTGGGAAGCAAGCGACTTCGGTATGGAGTTAACACCCGAGCTCCAATACTGAAAGCTGATTCAGATGCTACTGTGGTGATAGGGATACTCAGTATATCACGTGCCATCATCGCCAAATCACCAAATCGATCTTGGTTTTCCCTCCAATAGCTTAATACATCCAAATTGCGAAAAGACCTTCTATCTAACCTCTTCTCATCCAGATACACATCTAAATGTGTTCTTGTGTTTCCTACATTACTCCCAAGGCTTCTTTCCAATTCAAAGAGATCCTGTAATATATTACATTGTCTAAATCATCTTCAAAGTAAATGCAAAATTAAGAGTAAAGATGCTTGAAACTTACATTGTCAAAATCATCTTCAAGAGGTGATTCAGTAACTAGATCATGTGGAGTTGGTGTAGATGAAGTGCCAGAAGAACTGCCAGAAGAACTGCCCCAAGTCCTAGCTTGATACTCTTTATAAAGTTTAGTCAAATTAGTCCTAAGCTCTTCAGTTTTTAAACTAGAAGTAGAAGGATCCACTCTCTCATAAGCTTTCTCAAGAACTTCCAACTTCAGCCTCGGATCTAAAATTGCCCCCATAGCCAAAATGATGCTGTAATCCTCTCAGTACTTAGCAAATTTAATTTGCATTTCCTTAGCCATCTGCTTCAAATCAAAATCATCACAGCTCGCAAAATGCTTCAGCAATAACTCAGTCCTTCAAACTTCTGTGAAGTACACACTAGATGTTGGGTACTTCGACCCTGAAAAGAGAGTAGTGATTTGATTGAAAGGTTTCAGCAACTCACTTATTTTTTGCCCACGATCCCACTCTCTTTCAGAAGGTAGCCATCTGTAGTGCCTGTCAAAAGCCTCCAAGCTTTTAAATGCTTCCCTGAACTTCAACGCTCTAACGAGCATTTCATAAGTAGAGTTCCACCTGGTAGCAACGTCAAGTGATAAACCAGATCCACCAGGAATCCCCACTCGCTCTACACATGCCGCAAAGGCTTGAATTCTTGTCTGAGATGCTTTCACATACCTCACACTTTCCCTGATGTTGTGCAAGAGATCTTTCGCTAATTCCAAGCCTTCTTTCACGATCAAGTTCAGGATGTGCGCACAACATCTCACATGTAAATACTTGCCATCCAACAATAAGCCATAACCACTCATCATCTGAAGCTGTCCCTTGAGGATCCTCTGCATACTGTCGTTATTATTAGCATTGTCTAAGGTAATAGAGAATACCTTCTTCTCTTAACCCCATTCCATCATGCACTCCAGAATCTTGTTAGCAATCTCTTCTCCTGTGTGTGGAGGCTTCAAATCGCAGAAAGCAAGAATCTTACTCTGCAAGTTCCAGCCATCATCTATGAAGTGGGCAGTAAGACATATGTATCCCATGCTATTAGGACGAGATGTCCAAAGATCAGAAGTAAAGCAAACCCGAGCAGTATGTCTAGCAAACACTTTCTTCAGCTCTTCTTTTTCTACTTCATACCTCTTATAAACATCTGGTGCAGCCGTTTGTCTACAAATGGGCTGACACTCTGGATTCAGATACTTGTCGCGTTGTCTAACCTTCTCGTATTCTACGTATCTGAACGGAAGATCATGATAAATGATTACCTCACTAACCATCTCACGATCTCTCTTGTGATCATATGCATCCTTAGCTTCCTTTGGAGGCTTCTTTGGACAAGTTTCCAAGTGGTGTTGTAGATGATGAGTTCCACAGCTCACATTCTTTTCATTACGTGTCACCAACTTCATACAACAATGCAAGCATCTGG
>NC_027751.1:27565665-27569377 GCF_000695525.1 Brassica oleracea var. oleracea
TTATCGGGTCGGGTGGAGATAAAGAGTCCTCTGTTCGATTCTGAAGATCAGCCAAGACGTTGGGCAGCTCGCCGGAGAATTCGTTGAAGGAGATGTTCAGTGAGACGAGGTTCTGAAGATCAGCCAAGAGCCCAAGACGTTTAGGTTTCCGGCGAGTTTGTTGTGAGAGATGTCGAGAGTTCCGAGATTGACGAGGCTAGAGAACCGCGACGGGATTGCTCCGGCGAAGGAGTTGCAGCTCAGGTTCAGAGATATCGCGAGGGTCGGGATACGGCCTATCTCGTCAGAGATATCGCGAGGGTTAAACGGAAGAGAAGATGAAAATGGAAAAAAAAAATAAAGGCCCTTAAAGAAACCAAACGACAACGTTTAAAAAAAAACATTAGTGGGTTAAACGGGTTCCCGTTTATTTTAGCAAAAACCCATTTAATAAATGGGTCTCAAGTGGGTTACCCATTTAAAACCCGACTAGCTTAATGGGTCTAAATGGGCATTTATTTTTTTCAGAACCCATTAAAAGCCCGCGAACCTAAACCCATCTTAAATAAATGCCCATTTAGACCCATTAAATAAACCCGACTAGCTTAATGGTCTAAATGGGCATTTTTCGTACATGTCTCTTTAACTAATTTAGGTTTGCGGGCTTTTATCTAAATGAAAGAGTAACTGATAAATGCCCATTTAGACCCATTAAATAAATGCCCATTTAGAACCCACTAAAAGCCCGCGAACCTAAATTAGCTAAAGAGTCTTTATTTTCCACTATACAATCATTCTCTCCGCTGTTTCATCTGTTGCAAGTTATCATGTAATTAAACTCATTATCTGTTGCAACTTATCATGTAATTAAACTCATTATCTGTGTTGCAAGTTATCATGTAATTAAACTCATTACATCTGTTGCAAGTTATCATGTAATTAATAAGCTTATAAGCCAAACCGGTGGAAGAGTGAGGTTCTTGAACTATTCATCGGTCCACTTATAATGGATCATTCTGAATTATGTTTCAAGCCAAGTGCATTGACTACAAATGTATTAGCGACTAAAGACATAAGGGACAAACCTTGCAACATAATAGAGAAGACCAAACATAAACACAACTGATGTTTTAATAATCACTAATACGAACCTAATAGCTCAAAAAAAAATATCAAGTGTTAGGGAAATTTATGGACGTCAAAACATCACACATTAGAGAAAACATTTATTCTCAGCATAACATCTAATCACAAATAAATTCAAAACAGAGGGTTGGAGTGAAGAGGATGTGATCAGATAAAACTGATACGTTAGATGCCATATCAGTTATTCTTTCATTTAGCTAAAGAGACATGTACGAAAAAGTATCTAATTTTTCTGGATATTCAGATTAGAAACAGAGTCCTCTGTTTTCTTACGTGAGATGTAAGGACATGATTACACTGTCCATTTTTTTGTACAACCACCTTATAAAATAAACTTTATGATGTTGAAGGCTTTGAATGGAAGGGTGGGACAAAGACAGTTCTCCCACACATAGAACTCTTCTCCATTAAAATCACCTTTCATTCTTCTTTTTGTTTCTAAAAAGCAGTTAGCTAGAGATCTGCATATGTCTATTTTTCTTGTAATGACATGATTACAGTGTCCATTTTTTTTTACAAGAACGTTATAAAATAAACTTTTATGATGTTTAAGGCTTTGAATGGAAGAGTGAGACAAAGACAGTTCTCCCACACATGCAGTTCTCCCATACATAAATCACCATTCACTATTTTCTGTTTCTAAAATGCAGTTAGTAGAAAATCTGCATGCAGTTAAATATTTTTTTTGTCTTTTTGTGGGAAAATTGAGAGATCTGCATGCAGATTTCACCCGCTAACATTTTTCTCACCCGCTAACACTTGGTGGTGTTGATCTGCTTTTTTTTTTGCTGATAAATGATTTAGTTACAAATACTTAATTTAAATATATATTTATCTGTTTTTATAAATAATATTTTCATTTTATTTTACTTACCACTTTAACAATACAAAACTATCATTATTTACTTATATTTCTTTTATTTTTCATATAGTTTTTACATTTATTTAAATTGTTATATTTATATAATATGTGTTTAATTATAATATGTATTATGCAAATATATAGTAATATAGTTTAAATATATATACTAGTAGAATAGATTCATATTTCATACTCTAATGTCTTTTGTATTTTGATTTTAAAATTGTAGTAACATGTATTTCGCTAAATTCTAATGTTTTTATATTTTAATTTCGTTAAAACTGTAATTTATTATTATATTTATATATGATATGTTTTGATATATTTCACAGTAATTTTTATTATTTAAATATATATTCTTCTTTATTCAAACTGTTTTTACCATTTAAACCTATAATAATTGTTTGATCTATTTGAACTGCATTTCTCACGCATGATCTGCACTTGTCCCACTTGATCCGCACAAACTGTTTGATCTACGCCGCTTGAACTGCTTTTACCATTCGAAGCCTAATTTGTAATCAAATTATAAAGTATATTGCTTCTCATATGTCCCACATACTCCACCTGTTTCACAAAATAGATTTTTAATGTTTTCACACATATTAAGAAAACACATTAAATCACTATAATAAATGTATCATTTTCTGTAATTTTCAATCAATAAAAAATTTAATTAATTTTTTTGAAGATCACAACTTTTTTCATAGAAAATACAAAAGTTTATCTTTGTGAAACAATTTTTTTTTAACACATCTAATTTAATGAAACGGAAGGAGTACAATTTTTCTTATTTCATCATAAATGAGTTATTGTGATGGTTTGTATTACCAATAATGGCTCAAGCTCAGTTTATGTTCCCTAAACAATAAGTAACCTCTTATTGGGAACCAGCGATGATGATTTAAAACGATTTGCTTTCCTCCCTAACGTAATTAAAATGTTTTGCACTCCTGATTATCTCTTCAAAGTTGAAGATACGAACTTGTATGTTAGCAGTACTGCAGTGTTTGACCTCTCTATGTACGTGACTTTGGAGGGTAATCTTTAGATTAGATCCTCTTGTTTTGGTTATAGACTTTGTTTGATTAATGGTTTCATTCTTTTCCTGCTCTTGTACTATCACTGTTAAAAATCTTCATGGAAAATCAAGGTGAGAAGAAGTTCACTTGGGTGATAAAGAGTCTCTCCTCGTGGCTATCTTATATGTATCATTCTAACTCATTTTGATTCACTTTTCACTACAAGAAAACAGCGGCATACTGAGGGAAAAAATCGTCGGTATGTCGTCGGAATAACGCTATTCCGACGACATACCGACGAAAAAAGTCCTCGGAAATAACTCCTCGGAAATTCATCTTTCCTCGGAAATCCCTCGGAAATTTCCGACGGAATTCCGAGGAAATGAATTTCCTCGGAATATTCCGAAGACTTTTTTCGTCGGAAATTCCTCGGAATATTCCGAAGAATATGTCGTCGGAATATTCCGAGGGATACACTTCCTCGGAATATTTCCAAAATTCAAAAAAAAAATTATAAATTTATTTTTTTAAATTGAAATTCAAAAATATAAAATTAAAATTGAAATAGAAAACATATTTAAAATACAAAAAATAATAAAATAGTTTTTATAAATAAAAAAATGTTTTATAAATACAAAATTAATTTTAAAATATGAAATCATCTTTTATAAATCCAAAAAACGAATTTATATACAAAGAACGT
>NC_027751.1:27570819-27580998 GCF_000695525.1 Brassica oleracea var. oleracea
AAATTCCGAGGAAACCCAAATTTTGGGTTTCCTCGGAATTTCCTCGGAAATTTCTCGGGAAATTCCGAGTATTTCATTTTCCGTCGGAATGTCCGTCAGAATACCGATGTTTTCTTGTAGTGTTTCCTCTATTGTATTGATTTAAGTTACATGTGTTTAAATCCCTTTTTTTTCCTGTCGGTTTGTGTCATGTTTCTACTACCAAAAGATACTCGGACGCATCAGAGGAATCTGAAATTGAAAGCATGGATGTCAATGGCTTTCAAGTTCTTCCTTCACAGGTTTGAAACTTGAAAATGGTGCAAACTGCTTGTTAGTCTTCACTACACATGATCATTTGTTTTGTATTAGTAACCTTTTGTGTTCTGATGCTATATACATCTTTGCTCCATTCACAGGTAGAATCTGTAAGACTTATCTTTAAAAGACATCCAGACATTGCAGTAGAGTTCCGTGCAAAGAACCAACATCTGAGAAACGCATGCATGGATTTCCTGCTCAGCTTAATTGAAACGATGTGCCAATCACTCGAGGATCTCTCCAATGAAGATCTTGTGGAAGCAGACATTGCACTTACGTACTTGAAAGACGCTGGTTTTAAGGTGGATTGGTTGGAGAAAAAGCTGGATATAGTTAAAGACAAGAAGGAGAAAGAGCAGTCCAGTTTGGCTCGGCTTCAGGAAATGGAGGATAGTTTACTGAAACTGAAGCAACATTGTTCAGATCTGGATGCCCTAGTGGAGAAGGAACATGAAGAGTTGTCGGACACAAGAACTCCTATGTCATTCGATGATGTTGTTTGATTATTTGAGTTCTTAGACATTTTGTGTGTTTGTTGTCTTATTTTCTCCCTTGGTTTCAAAACAAGATGTTCTTTTGTTATGTAATTAAACTTGGCGTCATTTTGTGAAAATGTCTTTTGCCGTTACGGTCTATCTAAGCTTTGTCTACCAAATTTGTTGTATCTCTAAGTTTCTTGACGAGAAAGTAAACTACTTTGTGCCTGTAACACTGATCTTGGAAAGTTCTTAGAGCATGATTATCCTATAAACCCATTTGGGTTCTTAATTTTTTATTTTTTTTGTCTGATTAAATTAAAAAAAATTAAAAAGCGAACAAATTACGGACTGCCACGTGTCAGTGGGGCCCACAAACAGTGCAAAGAACCCACTTAAATCGGTTCTTATTTGGCCACTTTTATAACCGGTTTTTAGCATTTTTGTAGAGCCCATACACTAAGAACCCCACTCATCCACTGCGTTAAAGATGGCCGTAGCCTCTTTGAGTTATGAAAATCCTTCTACACATTTCCTCCGATCATTTGCATTCTTTGTAATATGGAACATTGCGTCGATATATTATTATTACAAACAGTATTAATTTATATGTTCTTTTTTTGAGAAAACTGTATTAATATGTTTAATCTATATTCTATTCCATTCATCATAAATTCAACACAGAACATATTAGAATTGTTAAAAGTAGAATAGTGGAACATATATGAAACGTTTGCACTATGAAGAAAACATGCACCGATAGCTACACTCGCTTAGTTCATGTTCCCTAAGTTAAGTAACATGCACCAATAGGGAACCTTGCTCAGTTCATTGAAGTATTATTGGGAACAAGGATGGAGCAAAAGCGATTTTATTTCCTTCTCAGCGTAATAAAAAACGTTTTGCATTTCCGATTTTTTTTTCTATTTAGAGCATCTTTAATATAAACCTCTATATTTTCCTCTAAAATAGAGATCTTTATTGTAGAGCTGAAAATGCTCCAATGTATACTTCTATTTTAGATGAACTCTATTATAGAGGAAAATTATTTTTTGCCTCTATATTTAGACCATCTCCAACCCACCCCTATTTCTATCTCTATATTTTCCCCTAAAATAGAGAAACTCTATTATAGAGGTGAAAATGCTCCAATGTATGCCTCTATAATATAGTTTCTCTATTTATAGAAGAAAATATAGAGATATGATATTTCTACCTCTAAATATAAAGGCAAAAAGTAACTTTTCTCTATATTTTTCTCTAAAATAGATGAACTATATTATAGAGGTATACATTGGAGCATTTTCAACTCTATAATAGAGATTTCTATTTTAGAGGAAAATATAGAGAAAAATACATTGGAGATGCTCTTAGAGGTAGAGATATCATATCTCTATATTTTCCCCTGTAAATAGAGGAACTCTATTATAGAGACATACATTGGAGCATTTTCACTTCTATAATAGAGTTTCTTTATTTTAGGGGAAAATATAGAGATAGAAATATGAGTGGGTTGGAGATGGTATTAAAGCTGAAAACAAGAATGAAACTGTGTTCTTTTAGTGCTGCAGTGTTTGTGCTCTCAATATATATACTCTACTCTGAAGGGTAATTTTTCTGGTTTGAGTGTTGAACGTAGTTGTAATCAGGGGCGGAGGCAGAGGGGAGTGTGAAATTGGAGAAAATTTTTTTTTGATGTATTTTCTTGAAAATTATTGTAATATTTAGTTAAAATATAGTATTTGACCCCACTAATTTATGTATAAATTTTTATATGTCCTTTTGATTTTGTAAAAAAAAAGTATATTTCTGTAATAATAATATATACATATTAAATTTATATATTATGACCCCAGTCAAAAATATTTCTGGTTCCGCCACTGGTTGTAATGGCTTTGAGTCTAAAGTTTAATCTTAGTCAAACTACAATATTCTATATATTTTGTTAGATTGTCTGTCTTTAGTTGTGTTGTAACGGTTTATTCTCATAATTCTCTTGTTGTTTTGTTGGGAGGAATGTCTCCAGACCGATGGCCAAGCTAGGTGGGACGAAGTTTACTTGGTTGATAAATAATTTTTCCTCTTTTAAATCTAAAACTCGTTATTTTGATCCTTATGAGATAGGCACTACTGGCTACGCCTGGTACACGTAACACTTAAGTCTTAACCCCACTCTTTTGTTCATTTATATTGTATTGATTCATTTATTTTGTGTTTATTGGCAGTTGCCTTGGAGCTGTTCGCAATGCAGTCAAATATGAGTGTCTGTGCTTTTTCACTACGGTCCATCTTTGCCCACTGAACTAAAAAGATATCTCAAGTATCGCCTGACCATTGTGAATCAACTTTCGGAAGAGCTTTCCATATTTAAGGGTATTTCTTACTAAACCTCAGGATTCTCTTTCGAGATTAGTTTGTCATTGTCAGTATCATACATTCGTATCCAAGATTCCTATTTAATGCATGTTATATTAATTTTACTAGTTTTTAATCTGTTTTATTTTTCAGCAAATACTTTACTGATGTTTATTAAACATTTGGGTGGAATTTTACAGAAGGAATGCAATGGTTTTATCCAATGAAAACAGACTTGGCTTATACATCCGTGGTTTTGCTTCCAAAATTTCTTGACAAAGATAGTGGCTTCCTTGTAAACAATCAAGTGAAGATTGTTGTGGAAGTTGATGCTCTTCAAGATATACCAGTGGAAACTGAGAAGACAGAGGAAAAAGATGTTGTTTTGCTGAAGGAAGGTTCATCAATAATGGAAAGTATTGATGTCAATGGTTTTCATGTTTTTCGTTCACAAGTAAGACATTTATTAGTGGTGTGTCTTTGTTATTCTACAAGACTCATTCCCATTGATTTTTTTTTATAAGTATAATACCTTGCTTATTCTAATGACCAAATAAGGCTATATCATATGTGTTTTATGTCTGTCTCCACTCTCTCAGGTAGGATCTGTGAGGCGTTTATTTGAAAAGCACCCTGACATTGCAGTTGATTTCGTGCAAAGAACCAACATGTGAGGAGCGCATGCATGAGTTCCCTTCTCGGCTTAATTCAGACATTGTGCAAATCACTTCAAGAACTATCCAATGAAGATCTTATCCAAGCAGACATTGCACTGAAATATGTGAAAGATGCAGGTGATAAGCTACAATATCGTTACGTGAGGAGGAAGAGAAAGATGGAAGAAGGAGGAACGCGGGAGAAGGGAGAAAATGGGAGTTTGAAGGAAGACTCTGCTTCATCCAGCGGGTCTTAAGGAAGGGAAATAGGAGAAAGACTCTAGACAAGAAAGAGGGTTTTCTGTTAGAGTCCGTTGGAAGCTTTAAATAAGACGCTTTGTGTTCATTGTAATCTAGCTTTGTATTTTCGATTGAGTCGCGAGACTTGAGGAGAATTCGTCTGGGTTAAGCCAGCGATTCTCAGTTAATTCTTAATACAAAGTCATTCTTTGATTCTTATCGATTTGTTATCGAGTTCGTACAAGTTTCGATAGCTCAAAGGCTATCAAGTGGTTCGGTGAGCTGCTCGCGATGGATTTGATCGAAGATTCTGATGGAAGATTGGATCATATGGAGAGATCGGCCGTAGAGACGGAGAAGACGGTTAAGGTGATCTACGAGGGATGGAGGAAGTTGAAGGAGGCTAACGCAAAATTAGACGAACGAGTCGGTGCTGTCGAGTCACGTTTGGGCTCCGTCGAGTTTCAGTTACAGAAGATCACAGCTGCGATCGACAGGATCGGGTCCAATACGACTTCGTCGAAACCTCACGGTAAAGACGTAGCAGGATCTTCGGAACCTCAGGTACATGACTCGGTAACTGAATCGGAAAATCTCTCGTTAGGATATCGGAGGTATACATATATGTTTACAAGTACTGAAGAAGATTGAGTTGCATACGTTTGATTGTTTGATGCCGTATTGGTGGATACGGAATGTGGAAAGATATTTCAGAGCAGCGAAATATTCAGAACAAGAGAAACTTGAATTGGTGGCTCTGAGTTTGACTGGGGAGGTATTGAACTGGTATCTATGGGAAGCAGAGGAGGAGATGTTCGAGAGCTGGTTCCACTTCAAATGGCGGATGTTGGAGAGATTTGCGGAGTCGGTTGATGATGAACCTCACAATCGTTTGTGTGCTTTGACGCATACCGGTTCTGTACGTCAGTATGTCAAGGAGTTTGAAGAGCTGATAACTCAAGTTAAAGGAATTGATGAGCCTAGCATGATCAGAAATTTTTACACTGGTTTGAAGCAGGAAATGAAAGAGGTCATCAAACTCAAAAAACCAAAAGGTTTACGTAACCACATTGCTGCAGTGATAAAGATGGAGAGCAGCACTTTATGTCAAGTCATGGGTGAACGTGTGAAACCAAGACATATGGATTACCATAAAAAACACCACCTTTATAAATCCAAAAATCGAATTTATATACAAAAACGTTTTGTAAAATAGAATTTATATAAACGTTTTGTAAATACAAAACTCAACGTCCTCTGCAGCCACTTGCCGACGACAAAAGTAAGCAACAGGAAACGCACAAGAACTTACCTCAGAGACCACGATTGCACTTAACTCCATCTGAATTAGCTGATTTGAAGAGGCTAAACTTTTGTTTTAAATGCAAGACGAGTTGGTTCCGAGGTCATGTGTGTGCGAATGCAGAGTTACAAATTATGATGCTCATTGATGACATAGAAGTTGAAGTATTGCAAGACGCATACGCCGAAGAAGTGGAAACTAGTGATACGCAGGAGCAGGATGTGCAGGGACCACAACTGATGGAAATCTCTCTCAATGCTTACCTTGGCATTGACTCGCTTATGACAACTAAACTGAGAGGGTTGTTAGCCGGAGTAAAAGCTGTGGTCTTGATTGATTGTGGAGCCACACACAACTTTGTTACTCCTCAGCTCGCACTGAAGGTGGGATTATCAGCACATTCAAACTCGCAAATGCATTTAGTGTTGGGTAATGGCGTTGCATTAACGTAAGAGGAGTTTGAAAAAAACGTCAAGTTGGAGATGCAGAGACTTGGTTTTGAGATTGATTTCATAACTCTTGAATTGGGAAAAGTGGATTTGGTTCTTGGGATCCAATGGTTGAGAACGTTAGGTAAATTCGAGATTGATTGGATCACTCAAGAATGGAGGTTTTGGCACAGAGGAAGACGGGCAATGTTGAGTGGTGAATTAGATCTTCACCAACTGCAACCAGCTTTACAAAGTCTCTCTGTGGACGATGGGCAGTGGACGGTTCCTAGAGATTCTTGGTTCAGCGTGTTGCAGAAAGAGAAACCATTGTCTCCGGTGCTACCAGTTGAAGCTGAGAGAGTATTACAGTTGTATGAGCACATTTTTGACAAGCCACAAGGCCTACCTCCTGTAAGGGGCAGAGAACATGCGATCACGTCGAAAGTAGGAACTACAGCTATCAACGTACGACCGTATCGTTACCCACAGGCTCATCAGGAGGCCATGTCTTCAATGGTTGCTGAAATGCTCGAAAAAAGGTTGATACGTGTGAGTATAAGCCCTTTCTCCAGCCCGGTTCTCTTAGTCAAGAAACAGGATAAATCATGGCGTTTCTGTGTTGACTACAGAGCTTTAAACCACGCAACAATAGAAGGTAAGTATCCTATTCCTATGATTGACCAGCTCCTGGATCAACTTCACGGAGACAAGATCTTTTCAAAGATGGATCTTACGGCAGGCTTTCATCAAATTTGTATGGAGGAGAAGGACATTCATAAAACATCATTTCGAACCAATGATGGCCATTACGAGTTCTTAGTAATGCCATTTGGGCTCACAAATGCTCCTTCTACGTTTCAGTCTGATGATTGATCTCTTCCGTCCTTTCTTGGGCAAATTCGTGCTGGTGTTTTTTAATGATGTGTTGATATACAGAAAGAATGAGGAGGATCATGTGCATCACTTGGAGGAAGTTTTGAAGGTGTTTGACAGACATAAGCTTTTTGCGAACAAGAAGAAATGCTTATTTGCGCAGAATCAAGTGGAGTACCTTGGGCATGTTATCTCAGCTGCAGGGGTAGCCACAGATAATGTGAAGACGGAATCGATGAGAGTTTGCCATACACCCAAGAATATTAAACAGCTACGGGGGTTCTTAGGCTTGATTGGATACTACAGGCGTTTTGTGATGAGTTATGGTTCCTTGGCTCGACCGTTAACTGACCTTTTGAAGATAGATAATTTTGGATGGTCTTAGGCTGCTCAGATTGCTTTCGATAACTTGAAACAAGCAATGGTTTCTGCACCGGTATTGGCTCTTCCATATTTTACTCAGACTTTTGTGGTGGAGTGTGATGCGTATGGGTTTGGTGTGGGCGCAGTACTGATGCAGGGGGGTCGTCCTATAGCTTACTTCAGTCATGCGTTGTCAGCGAGGGAGCAGTTAAAACCGATATACGAACGCGAGTTGATGGCAGTGGTTCTCGCAATACGCAAATGGAAACACTACCTTCTCGGTTGAAAGTTTGTGGTGCACACCGATCAGAAAAGCCTTAAGTATATTTTGGAACAGAGAGAAGTCAGTATGGAGTATCAGAAGTGGTTGATCAAATTGTTGGGGTATGAATTTGATATCATCTACAAGCCTGGTATTCAGAACAAAGCTGCGGATAGCCTTTCACGTATTGAATACTCAGCTTTACATGCATGTGTTTGATGCCACGTTGTTTGCTATCACCATTCCCATTTCTCTCCAGCTGCAGGATCTTTATAAAGAAATATTCGAGTCCCAAGAGATACAGTTGTTGATACAAAGGGTAAAGGAAGGAGACGCAAGTTTGAAGCATTATACAATCAAGGACGACAGACTTTGGCACAAACACCGTTTGGTAATTCTCAGTTCTTCTGCTTTCATCACTACGGTTCTGAAAGAGTGTTTCAAGGCGGTCACTCATGAGTGCTTAAAACAGTGAAGAGGGTACAAAGATGGTTCCATTGGGCAGGGTTATTACGATCAGTTCAGCAGTACGTTGCGGCTTGCCATGTGTGTCAGACACACAAAAATATTCTACCTTGAGTTCTGCGGGTCTGCTTCAGCCTCTACCGATTCCGGTGGCTGTTTGGGAGGACCTCTTTATGGACTTCATCGAAGGTTTACCAACTTCTTTCAGTTACAACGTCATATACGTTGTGGTGGATCGCTTGAGTAAATATACTCACTTCATTGGCGTTGCGAAGAAATTCATTGGAGAAGTGGTTCGTTTGGACAGTTTTCCGAAGTCGATTGTCCCAGACCGTGATAAGATCTTCCTAAGTTCCTTTTGGAGAGAGTTGTTTCGGTTGTCTGCGACGTCTCTGAAGTTCAGCACAACATTTCATCCGCAAACTCGATGTTTAGCTTCGACACACCCACACACATGGTACAAGTATCTTTGTTGGGCAGAGCTTCATCCTGTCTTTCATGTCTCTTAGCTCAAGGCGGTCTTGGGAGCTCAGCATAAGGTCCTTCCTCTACCTGCACTTCCTTCGGGGTTGGACGATTTGATGATCATTCCGGAGGCTATTTTGGATACTCGCTACAACGACAAAGGAGCTTTGGAGTTTCTGGTGCAGTGGCGTTCTCTTCCTTCGTCGGAGAATACATGGGTCCTTTACGGGGAGCTTCGTGACCAATATCCCTAGTTCAAGCTTGAGTACAAGCTTAATTTCGAAAAGGGGGTATTGATAAGCTACAATATCGTTACGTGAGGAGGAAGAGAAAGATGGAAGAAGGAGGAATGCGGGAGAAGGGAGAAAATGGGAGTTTGAAGGAAGACTCTGCTTCATCCAGCGGGTCTTAAGGAAGGGAAGTAGGAGAAAGACTCTAGACAAGAAAGAGGGTTTTCTGTTAGAGTCTGTTGGAAGCTTTAAATAAGACTCTTTGTGTTCATTGTAATCGACCTTTGTATTTTGGATTGAGTCGCGAGACTTGAGGAGAATTCTTCTGGGTGTTAAGCCAGCGATTCTCAGTTGATTCTTAATACAAAGTCATTCTTTGATTCTTATCGATTTGTTATCGAGTTAGTACAAGTTTCGATAGCTCAAAGTAGATCAGCAGGATTTAAGGTTGATTGGCTGGAGAAGAATCTGGAGCAAGTCAAAGAAAAGAAATTGAAAGAGCTGTCCGGTTTGGCCATGCTCCAAGAAACTGAGGAAAAAGCAAAGAAACTGAAGCGAAAGTTTGAAGAGCTTGATGCTCTAGCTGAGGAGCAGAAGAAAGAGTTGTTAGCCACCAGAACTTCTCGCTCCTTCGATGATGTTGTTTGATGATTCGAGATCTTAGTCATCTGATGTTATGTTGTCTTAGTTTGAGACACCAGAAACTCTTTCTTAATGAGTGGGAACTCTTTTGAAGTCACATTCTCTTTGTTCTATGTTTTTTCTTCTAAAAGCAACTCTGTTGGTTTTATTTTCAACTAAGTTTCTCTTCTTCATGCACCTCAATTTGTTGTTATTTCAATGTTTAAGAATTTTTACTGCAAATCATCTGTTCTTCATGATTCGTGGAATACTGACTTTTGTTTTTCCTGATTCTTGGTAAAGTATTGCTGCATCACATCGTATGTTTCTCTCTTTATTTCTTTAGCCATTAACCCTTTTTGCTTTCACTTATAAGTGTGGTTCAATTTCTGATCATAATTAGTTAAATTTGTTACTGAGAAGCTATGAGTACTTACTCAGCACCTTGTCAAGATATGCACACTTCCAGGTACATGTTGGGTCCCTCCTAGATGGAGAGAACCAAGTGGGCATGAGACATAATAATTCTCATGACCTTAAGTAATTAGTTATGTTCCCCTTTGCACTGTAGACTCACAATAATAGAGTTTAGAGAGAGAGACAAAAGAGAGAAAGAAGAGAGAAGGAGGAGAAAAATCGTCAGGCTATTTCAAGACTGGTTTTGGAGGACCAAACGGAACTTGATCGGGCTGATATTTTGTGGAAAGCTTGTTATGTCAGTGGGTTAGAGATTCACCGAAGGGATTTGGATTTCAATGGTTGGATCTTCTGTTGTCTAGTTTTTAGTGAAGCTGGTCGTCACAGTTCTTCAGCGGAACAGTTTTGGGTGTGTGGTAAATACGACGGTGAGATCTTCTCTTCTTGAGCCGAAATTTGGCGGAGGTATTGTTGACTTGCTTATCATGGATTTGTACGGTTGGATTAGTCTCTGGATGCCGGAATCCTTGTGAGCTGAGGTCGTTTGGTTGGCCGGTTTTAAGGCTTTGTGTTGCTCTCTTGTTGTTGTTGTTTGTGTTGGAGATAGCTCTTTGAAGCTAGTGTCTCTGTTCTGTTCTGGTTGTTGAATAGGGAGGAAGTGGTTGTACTCACAAACATTTATATAGTGGATTGTTGAGTGGACTACGGTCCCGTGGTTTTTC
>NC_027751.1:27584640-27586809 GCF_000695525.1 Brassica oleracea var. oleracea
TTCCGGAATCCTTGTGAGCTGAGGTCGTTTGGTTGCTGCCGGTTTTAAAGCTTTGTGTTGCTCTCTTGTTGTTGTTGTTTGTGTTGGAGATAGCTCTTTGAAGCTAGTGTCTCTGTTCTGTTCTGGTTGTTGAACAGGGAGGACGTGGTTGTACTCACAAACATTTATATAGTGGATTGTTGAGTGGACTACGGTCCCGTGGTTTTTCCTTCTCACATCGAAGAGGTTTTCCACGTAAAAAGTGATTGTCTCATTTACGTTTCCGCTTATACTATATTATGCCATCGTCGAAGTATTTTCTTCACAGGTTCACACAAGGTCAGGGGAACACGACCATTAGTATTTCCGCTGCGCCGTGTGCCTTTCCCCAACAGTACAGTTATTAGCATGAAGCTGGTGGTCTTAGTTCTTAAATTTTTGCTGAGGAATGAAAAAGGCTTTCGCCGCTAGAGTTCCTCTCTCGTTTAGCGATGTTATCAGCTGATTAATATGAGACTGAATATGGAGAAGAACTGGTCTGACTAAGACTAACAGAATGTTCTGCTTTCGTTAGTGTTTAAACTATGCTCTCTTCTTTGTTTTTGTCTTATTAAAATGACAATCAAATTCCAAGGCTCTATCTCATATCTCGGGATGTATAAAAACTTTTCAACTTGTTTGATTACAATCACGAGTACTCCATTCACCAAGAACCCACCATCCTCTGCATGAAGTTCAGTAAGGGGTATCATGGATTCAAAGAGTAGAAATCCCTTCAAACCAGTGGCTGGTTTCTGTAACATCACGAAACGAAATTCATACAATTACTTCATGTACACTAGGTGAAGCACTTCATGAACTATGCACCTAAAGATTAAATCCAACCTAAAACACCCTTTACAAAACAAAGAGTTGAATAACTTTTGCAATCATTCAATATAATGAATCAAGCATTGATCAGATGGATAAACATTTACCTTGACTTACTGAGAGTTTTTTAGAAAGTTGATTTACTATTCTTATGTTGAAATAAGTGTATCTTTTCCATAGATGAGGCAATGATTCAAAATCAGCAAGATCCTCCAGAAACAAGGACAAGTACTCACTCATTTTTTTTTTTTTTTTGAATATAATGTTAAATTTATTCAAAGAAAAAGCTTTTGTACATCATGTGTAAGTTTGTGTTCTAAACTGATATAGATAAACTTTTCCTAAAACATATTATCCTTGAGAAACAAACCAGAGCTGTAGAAGAGCTTCGAGTCTGTTGTTTCCCATAGCGTCCATGGATAGACATTTGTTCTTTATTTAGCGATCAACAAATCTGACCAGCAGTGCAGTAGGCATGGGGTTTGAACCATGATGTCTTTCATTCCTTTCCCTCCAGAGAGAGTGAATGGTTGCTTGAAAAACAAAACGCGCCAGAAATCTGACCCTGCAATCGAGAGTGTTGCTGACTAGCAAAAGAATCAAACTATCCCAATCAGCACTGAAGTGTTATCCAAGAAGTCCGTGTGTTAGCTTGGTCCAATTGCTGCCATAGTATATGCGTACTCACCGTCATTTCCCTTGGGATAAGCTACAAGTTTCCTGCAAGAAGAAAACAAAGTAAAGAAGCCGAATAGTGTTAGGAAATACGCGGTCAAATTTTGCGAAAACCAGAATTTGCGGAATTTATGGGAGCGGGAAAACACACACAAAATTGTTAACGGAGTTCGGCCAACTTTTGCCTACGTCTCCGGACCTGCTACAGATCTTTTTATTATCACCCCGGGAAATTTTACAAACTCTCAACTCACACCCGATCCCAAATACACTCAAGAAATTATTCGTAATTTCTTAAAGAGAAAGATATTCTCACAAGAAAGTTTTTTTTTTCTCTCTTGCACTCTCTCTTCTTCTCTTCTCTTGTTCTCTCTTACTTTGTTTTTCTTGTTTGGGATGAATTTCCCCTTCTCCTTCATGCATGTATTTATAGGAGGGGGATTTGTGAGTTGGTGGTGAGTTGGTGTAACAACCAAACTTACCAACCAAAAACCAAAAAAACGTGTTCTTTTTTGATCAACAATCTCCCACTTGAAGACTGATTTCAATCTGTCTTCACACTTTGATCGATGTAGCAGGTCTTCTCAGCTTGCTACTCTGACAAGCCAACTGAGGTTACACACAACCTCAGCTTATCATACGGCA
>NC_027751.1:27588493-27588752 GCF_000695525.1 Brassica oleracea var. oleracea
TTTCCATGATGTTATGGTGCGGTGTGGTGTGGAACGACGCTCCTGAGTCAAGCACCCATGAATCAACTGGGCTATCGACATAGGAGATTGACGCTTTGGTGGTATTTGGAGTTGCATCACGAGCTTCAATTTTCCTCCGGGAATCAACAGACACTACCAATGCATCATCGATTTCACGTGTCACTGCATTGGCTCCGCCTCTAGTGTTGTCTTCCTTCTTCGGTGGTGCTCGGCAATTCTTCTTAATGTGACCTGTCTT
>NC_027751.1:27589620-27595481 GCF_000695525.1 Brassica oleracea var. oleracea
TTGTTAACGGAGTTCGGCCAACTTTTGCCTACGTCTCCGGACCTGCTACAGATCTTTTTATTATCAACCCGGGAAATTTTACAAACTCTCAACTCACACCCGATCCCAAATACACTCAAGAAATTATTCGTAATTTCTTAAAGAGAAAAATATTCTCACAAGAAAGTTTTTTTTTTTTTTTCTCTCTTGCACTCTCTCTTTTTCTCTTCTCTTGTTCTCTCTTACTTTGTTTTTCTTGTTTGGGATGAATTTCCCCTTTTCCTTCATGCATGTATTTATAGGAGGGGGATTTGTGAGTTGGTGGTGAGTTGGTGTAACAACCAAACTTACCAACCAAAAACCAAAAAAACGTGTTCTTTTTTTATCAACAAATAGTTACTTTCTAATTCCGCCATGGTCCGACTCATCTTCTATGCTCTCTACGTCATGTTCTCTGTTCAGCTAATTAATAAATTTAAAGTGTTAAGAAGGTTGTTGATTAAATCTATTTAATTTTTTTAACAAAATCCAAAACTATGTTTGATTTGTAATCGTAACCTAAATATTTTATGAAATATTTTACAAATATTGGTTTCCGCTTTTTTAGAACGAAATCAACTTTTTAAATATCTTAAATCAGAGAGGCACATGCACCAAGACTGTACGTAAGCCCTAAGATTAAAAACTGTTGACTGCGTGTTACTCTAGAGTTTAGGGTTTTTCTAACACTTATGTTCTGCTAGTTTGATTGCAGACCAATCATGGGGGAGCACTCAATGAAGAAGATCACTTGGACGATCAAGAACTTTTCATCTTTGCAACGTGAGAAACTTTGTTCTGATCCATTCGTGGTCGGTCGTTGCGAATGGTAACGCTTTCAAGTGCTTTTGTCCATAAAGATTCAGGTGATATCGCCCACACAGTAGACTTGTTTGCTGCAGGCGTCTTTGTGCATATCCCAAGGGAAACAACGTTGACTACTTGTTTCTATTTCTTGAAGTCGCCGATCATGAATCACTGCCTTGTGGATGGAGAAGAAACGTTCGATTTTCCCTAAGTATAGTAAACCAAAACACCATAAAACGTTCCAGACAAAATGGTGATTATTTCTTCACCACTGCTCGCTTTTGCAAGAGTTCCTTATCTAAATTGTTTTCATTGACAGTATCATAATCACATAGAGAGGATTATTCTTATGTTTGGTTTGCGAGTTCTTATATAGGCTGGTCTTGGTACTAGCATGCTCGGTCCTGTGCATAGGCAAAGTGATCGGTTGCTTAGTGCATACAGTAGTGTTCTATGTTTATCAAGGGTGTTTTTGTGTTAGGGTGGTTTAGATTAGTTTTGAAGCTTTGTGCCACGTTGTGAACATTGTTTTTCATTCCACATGATAGTATTTCTTGCAATGTTTTATTCTTTTTCTTTTTTGCTCAATACCAGGCCGTAATCCCACAGACCCGAAACCACAACATGTAAGCTTTACTCAATGTCACTAGACTGATTATGTGACTTCTGATTTGTGTATTTTATAGATGAGCAAAAGTGGTTTGGTGAGGAGTCTCCTCGTTGGGGTCGTGTATCCATGTTTCCCCTGAATGAGATCCATGCCAAAGAGAGTGGATATTTGGTAAACGGAGAATTCAAGATTGTTGCTGAGATTGAGGTCATTGCAGCAATTGGCAAGTTAGATATAGCAGAGGAAACTTCAACAATAATAGAAACCATGGATGTTAATGGCTTTCAACTTTTTCCTTCACAGGTTAGAAATCTCTAAGAATATGTTACGTGTTCTATTAATATGGTGCCTTGCCTTTTGTATTGTCCCCTAAAACTGCTCTCTGAAAAATGTTATGTCTTCTATAGTGTGGTGCCTTTTGTGTTGTCTCCTGAAACTGCTCTCTGAATATGGATTCTACATGATGTTTTTCTTTTTCATTCTCAGATGGAACTTGTGAGCCGTTTGTTAGAAAGACACCCAGAGATTGCATCGGATATCCGTACTAAGAACCCAAATCTTAGGATGGGTTACATGAGCTTGCTACTTAGTCTGATTGAGACTCTGCGTCAGTCACCTCACAAGCTCTCCAAGACTGATCTGGCCGAGGCAGATGCTGCTTTGGGATCCTTGACCAATGCTGAATTTAAATTGGATTGGTTGGAGAAGAAACTCGATGAGATGGCCGAGAAGAAGGAGAAAGAGGAGGCAGGTGAGGCTCGAGTGCGGGAAATCGAGGAAGACTTGAAGGATTTAAACCAGAAGTGCTCAGACCTGGAAGCTCAGCTGGAGAAGCAAAAACTAGAGTTGTCGGCTGCAAAAGCTCCTATCTCATTTGATGATGTTTTTTAATGTTCTTGAATTCTTAGGCTGGAGGTTCTTGTTTTAGGTGAACATGGTTTCTAGTACTACATAACGGAGTACATTGGTTTTAAGTGAAGAAATGGTTTTAAGCCATTTTACTTGAGGACAAAGTAATAACTCTAGGTCTGAACATAGTATGTTGAATTTGACATCCCTTTATTTAGAATCCTGGAAGTGGAGAATGTTATTTGACTTCACATCGTAGTGTACGTTGCTTTCAATGTTTTTTCCTAAGTCAATTTTTTTCTGTAAGAAAACATTCATATAAAACTTAAAAGTTAAAACAATATTTTATTTGTTTTGTTCCATATCCTGTATACAATTATCAATAAATAGAAATCTCAACAACCTTATCTATCAGAAATATTTGTTAGCAAAATCTTAAATTATATTTGCTTTTTAAATCGTAAATTATTTTGCTATAAACACTTTTTACAAAGAGAGGCACATGTACCAAGAGTGTAAACCCTAATATTAAAACTGTTGGATGTGTGTTATTCTGAATTTAGGGTTTTTTTTTTTATATTTATGTTCTGCTAGTTAGATCGCAGAACAATTATGGAGAAGCAATCAAGAAAGAAGATCACTTGGACGATTAAGAACTTCTCATCTTTACAATGCCAGAAACTTTGTTCTGATCCCTTCGTTGTCGCTCGTTGTAAATGGTAAAGGCTTTCAAGTTATTTCGTCCATGTAGATTTAGGTCACATCCTCGCACACACTAGTGTTTTTTTATTCTTTGTTTCGTTTTTGATGCAGGCGCCTTTGTACCTATCCCAAGGGAAAGAACGTTGATTACTTGTTTCTGTTTCTTGAAGTCGCCGATCATGATTCACTGCCTTGTGGATGGAGAAGAAACGTCCGATATTCCCTAAGTATAATCAATCAAAACTCCGTAAAACGCTCCAGGCAAAACGGTGATTATTTATTTCTTCACCACTGCTCACTTTTTCAAGAGTTACTTTGTGCAAATTGTTTACATTGACAGTATCATAATCACTCAGAGGATCACTTCTTATGTTTGGTTTTCAAGTTCTTATATAGGCTTGTCCTGGTACTAACAGATTCGGTCCAGAGCATAGACAAATAAACGGCAACACAATTTTATACTACAATTTTAGTTGTATGTATGACATTATGAAAAAAATATATATATGAAAAATAAGGAAATAAACTTTTACTTGAGTAGGACATTATGAAAAAGTTTAAAATGTCAGACTGTAGTGTTCTATTTTCTCAAGTGTGTTTTTATATTAGGATGGTTTTAGATTTAGTTTTGAAGTTTTGTGCAAGTTGTGAACATTGTTATTCAACCACATGAGAGAGTATATCTTGCAATGCTTTATTCAATGTAAATTGACTGATTATGTGAACTTCTGATATGTATTTATAGATGAACAAAAGTGGTTTGATGAGAAAACTCCCCGTAGGGGTCGTGTATCCATGTTTCCCCTTAATGAAATCCATGCCAAAGAGAGTGGATATTTGGTAAACGGAGAACTCAAGATTGTTGCTGAGATTGAGGTTATTGAAGTTCTTGGCAAGTTTGATGTAACAGAGGAAACTTCAACAATAACAGAAACCATGGATGTTAATGGCTTTCAACTTCTTCCTTCACAGGTTAGAAACTAAAACTATGTGTTCTGAATAAGAATTCTTCTTTATGTTTTTGTTTTTTGATTTCATCCTCAGATGGAACTTGTGAGCCGTTTGTTAGAAAGACACCCAGATATTGCATCTGAGTTTAGTACAAAGAACCCAAATCTTAGGACGGGTTACATGAGCTTGCTACTTAGTATTATTGAAACTCTGCGTCACTCGCCTCACGAGCTCTCCAACACTGATCTGGCCGAGGCAGATGCTGCTTTGGGATCCATGGCAAACGCTGGATTTAAATTGGATTGGTTGGAGAATAAACTTGATGAGATGGCTGAGAAGAAGGAGAAAGAGGAGGGTGGTGAGATTCGAGTGCGAGAAATCGAGGAAGAGCTGAAGGATTTGAAGCAGAAGTGCTTAGACTTGGAAGTTCAGCTGGAGAAGGAAAAACTAGAGTTGTCGGCTGCAAAAGCTCCTATCTCATTCGATGATGTTATGTAATGTTTTTGAGTTATTAGGTACTTGGAGGTTTTTATTTGGTGTTCTTATTCGTTTTCAATCTTGGTTCTGTGATATTGTTTGGATAATGAAGTCATCAGTGACTTAAGTCAAAGCTCTGCTTCTTACATCTGCTGCGTTTTATCCCATAGTTTTTGCGAATAAACGGTTTAAGCTAGGTTACTTGATGACAAAGTAATTGCTATGTGTCTAAGCACATGTTGTGACTTGTGACTGGCTAGAACCGACACGAAAATCAGGATATCGAACCCGGTCGAATCCTGCCTAAATATCCGAAAAGATCTTTTTTGAAATCCCAAAAACCAAAACGAACCCGATCCGCACCGAGAATCGAAAGAGCATTATCCAACATATCCAAACATATAAATATATATAAGATTATTTATAATTATACTTTTACTAATATTAACACCTAAAATTAAATTATAAAGTGAATATATAGTTATTTTGGTTATTTACAAATATAAATTGATGTTTTGGATACAAAATACTCAAATGAAATTGTATCCATGGTTACTTTCGGACAAAAAATAACCAATTCAAACCATATATATTGAGTATCTTTAAGTTTTTGGTTATTTAAATAGTTTAGATATAAAATACTGAATATAATGGAGGAGTTTGGTTATTTGGGTTAAAACTCAAACCCATTCAGATTCGAGAGGATCCAGCTCGAATCCGATTCAGTTTTTTGTAATACCCGAATGAGACTATTTTTCAAAATTTGAAAAAACTGATACCCGAATACCCAAACGTTGTCGGGTGGGCACATGCAATTACTCCCTACTCGTCGTGTACTCGGTATTTGGTCGGTACTTGATCTATTTAAATTACATTTAAGTATTAAACAAATTGATTGCTACGTGTAACAGTGTGGTGGATAAGAAACGTATATGTTATTGCCTGTTTTATATTTTTCATGCATTCGATTTTCACTATTACCAATTTTGAAAAGAGGAAGGAATGAGAATGATTCAATATATGTTTCATCTTGTATATTTATAGAATATCGTTGGATACATGCAAGAGAATAAACTTGACAGGATTTAGATCATTAATATTACAAAAAGCTCTCAGCCCCGTTTCTCCAGGCAGTTAAACTACCACCACCGCTAGACTCCCACGGTTTCACCTTTCTTGTTTTTTTACCTTTTTTAGCTTTCTCTCTATACATTGACCTAACCTGAAAGTCTCACCTACCCGGTTCTTTACCTTATTTAGTAAGTTTTTTCAAAATTCAAAACCGCTTGAGGAAAATCTCCCCGGGTTCAGCCCCCGACTCCTTGTCGGCGGTCCGTCTGCATCACCGGAACATCACCGACAACTGGCGCCTCCATCATGACTCAACGGACCACATCTTCAACACCAAGAACAACTACCTCTGTAACAGAAGTGCCATAAGGTCAAG
>NC_027751.1:27595742-27603270 GCF_000695525.1 Brassica oleracea var. oleracea
ACGACGAAAAATAACCTCTTCAATTCGCCTACTTTCAAAGAAGAACTCACCTTTCACTCACAACAATGAAGCGACGTTTCTCATACGAGGAGAAAGGGAAGAGCATCGACACAGAACCAACCAAGGCCCCTCTGCTTCGTATCAGAGCCCCAGAGATAGACACCACCCAGGCCATCCGAGACAATGAACTGACGCTCATTGGTAGACTCACCAACTCAAAGGAACAAAAAATCTGGAGGCTCAGTCCGTTCTTATCCAGAAGGTGGAGCGCCAAAGGAGCAGTAACGTGTTCTGACATAGGCCAGGACTGCTTCCAAGTTCGATTTGAAAGTAAGGAGGACATGGACTATGTTTTAGCCCACAGACCCTACCTCAATGGATGGTCATTATCCAACAGTGGGAGCCAGTCATAGCCCCTGACTACCCTTCTCAGATACCTTTTTTGATGAACTTGAAGGGGCTTCCTCGTCACTACTGGAATAAAGATATGCTAGAAAGGATTGGAAGAGGACTCGGCAGATTTGATGGTATGGAACTGACTTGTACCGCAGTACGCATCAGAGTCACAATCGATGGTCTGAAACCACTGATAAAAGAGACTATTGTTGAATTTGATCGGGCAAAGAAACGATAGTCACTTTAGAGTATGAGAAGCCGGCAAACCACTGTCAACTCTGCTACAGTCTCCTACATGATGAAAACCAATGCCAGAATCAGAGCGACCAAGAATCACACCACCAAGACCCAGCGATCACACGCAAATACCAGAGAGGAACTCACCAACAACAACTCCCCCCGCTGAATCCAGTAGAACATCGTCAACCTGGAAACCGCCCCTAACAATCAGAGTTGATCCAGCACAAGGAATCAAGGTATCAAAGACAATTCGGTCAATGCTTTGACAGATATGGAAGACCGTTTGGAATCAGAGGTGACAACAGCCCCAATTTATCGGAGGAAGTCCCCTATAGCTACAAGAGACTACAAAGCAAAGGAACCGCTCCAACTTGAGAAAGCGAGATCTCCAAATGACTCCCACTCATACCGAAGAGGTGATACGACATTCTCTCTAAGACAGAAGAGCATAAATGTCAATGAGCAGCAGACAACCCAACTCCGTGATGAATCACGTCGACGCTCTTTGTCCTTCAGACCTTTAACAGAAGGCACTAACCTGAACAAGAAAGACAAGAAGTGCTCAAGCGAAGAGGAACAAGTCAACACAACTTTCACTACCCCAATCCAAAGGACATAAATTGCACCAAAGGAAGTTCAACGACTCCACGAGAACATCATGATTGAACTACCTGAGGACACTCTCAATTATATTAACGTATTAGACCCGGTGGAAAGCGCAGCAAGAAGACAAAGGGTTCTTGAAGGAGAGACTTGTGGACTAATGGCGGAGACAGCAGCTAAGCTACTAGCTAGTGCTCTCAACAAGGACAACCTAGCAGCGAGCAACCAAGCAGCGAGCAACCGAGTTAATTTCTATGAAGCTTTGGAGGCAAATAAAGAGCCCACACCAACCAAAGAGGTACAAGAAACTGCCCCGGTGCAACTGGAGCCATCCCAGTCGAGCCAACCAAAGAAAGGAGGAATGCCTCCAGGGAAACACACTACCACGGCCAAACAAAATGTATTACAAGGTGCTGGCTCAAAGAAGAGGAACGTGCAACAAATCCAAAACTCTCTTCGGGTCAGGAAATCATACTCATCACAAAGCATCTCAAAGCGACATAAAGGTGGTAACCAGACTACTCAAAGGAGGAAACCAAACATTCCAAAACCGCAAGTCCCAACATGCCCTGCAATAGGAGACACGACAGGAACCCCCAAACAAGGGAAGCGGGGGTTGGAAAGAGGCCAATCTTCAGCTGCACCAGTAAAACCGGCGGATTTTCACGAACCGCCCCACTCTCTTCCTTAAAGATACTGAGCTGGAACTGTTGTGGGTTGGGGAACCCCATGACAGTCCAAAGACTGCGGGAACTCGAGAGAGATTTTGATCCCGACATCTTATTTCTTATGGAGACGAAAAAATCCCCCGGAGTTTGTGAATGATAAGTTAGCTGTTTTAAACTTTGAATCACACATTCATGTACCACCTAACAGTCCCAGTGGAGGTGGTTTAACTCTGTATTGGAATTTATCTATAAAACTTCATGTTCTCTACTCTTGTGATAACTATATCGATACTGAGATCGAGTACAAGAACAAGAATTTTTTCTCAACCTTCACTTACGGAGCACTGGAGAAAGCACAACGAAGACAAGTCTTACAGCGATTATCGGAGCTATCTCTTAACCGAACCGGACCCTGGTTCCTAACCGGCGACCTCAATGACATTTTAGACAACTCTGAGAAAGAAGGGGGACCTACAAGAGCGGAAGGAACGTTCATGGAATTCAGAACTTTTATGTCCCAAAATGACCTTTACGATCTCCGGCATTCTGGCAATTCACTCTCTTGGAGAGGCGTCCGTCATACACACACCGTCCACTGTAGACTCGACAGAGCTCTATTAAACAGTCTATGGGCAGAGATATTCCCATCGGAAAGATGCTCTTATCTCAACTACGGAGGATCAGACCACAGGCCTATTATCACCTTCCTAGAACCTGACACAAGAAAGAAGAAGGGTTTTTTCCGATATGATAGGAAATTGTGCAAGAACGAGGAGGTAAGAAAGCTAATTGCAAAAGCCTGGCTCGAGAATGGAGACTCGGTGTAGAGAAAAATTACGCCTTGTAGAACTGCCATATCAAGATGGAATCGAGCTCACCACATCAACAGCCAACTGCAAATTAACCAGGAGAAACTGCGCCTTGAGGAAGCTATGGCGAGTTCTGAACCTAACGAAAGGTTAATTGGTGAAATCAACGTTTGCCTGAAGAAAGTTTATAGAGAAGAAGATGAATATTGGAGGCAAAGGAGTCGAACTCTCTGGCTGGCTTTGGGAGATAGGAATTCCGGGTTTTTTCATGCCACAACAAGACAGCGGCGTGCTATCAACAAGTTTTCGGTAATTGAAAACAATGAAGGAACGGCGGTCTCGAAGAGATGGAGATCATGCAAGTAATCACGAAGTACTTTGATAACTTATTCCTATCAAACAACTCGGTGGAGACAACAGTAGTTGAAGAGGCGATATCACCTTCAATAACCGAGAAAATAAATCAAGGAATGTCGGCAGTACCTACTGACGCTGAGATAAAAGTAGCCATCTTCTCGATCCATCCGGATAAGGCCCCGGGCCCGAACGGGTTTTCCGCAGGTTTCTTCAGAACCAATTGGAGCACAGTAAGACCGGCAGTCTCGCAAGAGATCAAGCACTTCTTCAACTCAGGAGTACTCCCTAACAACATCAACCATACCCACCTACGGCTAATACCGAAGATTCGATCTCCTCGAGTGGTGGCGGACTACCGTCCGATCGCATTAACGAGTGTGTATTACAAAATCATATTGAAGATCATCACCAAGCGCCTTCAGCAAGTCTTGGACTCCATTATCTCAGAAAACCAGTCCGCATTTGTACCGGGACGAGCAATAGCTGATAACATGATAATTACACACGAGACACTCCACTACTTAAAAAGGTCTGGAGCAGTCAAACATTGCTCAATGGCGGTGAAAACGGACATGAGCAAGGCTTACGACCGGCTTGAGTGGAGCTTTATCGAAGCAGTGCTGCGACGATTTGGTTTCAACGAAACATTCTGCCAAAGGATCATGAGCTGCATCACTTATGTCACTTATTCCATTCTGTTCAATGGTGAAGCTCAAGGCCTTATTACTCAAACAAAGGAATAAGACAAGGCGATCCGCTTTCCCCGTATATATTCATCATGTGCAGTCAAGTTCTGTCCGGTCTATGCACAGCAGCTCAAGTACGAGGCACGCTAGCGGGAGTTAAAGTGGCGCGCGGCAGCCCTCGAATCAACCATGTTATATTCGCTGACGACACGATGTTTTTCGTTAAAACATCACAGAGAAGTGTGGACGCTCTCAAGGAAATTTTGGGGAAGTACGAAGTGGCTTCAGGCCAGATGATCAGTACCCCAAAGTCATCCATCACATTTTCAAAGAAGACAACACCGGAAGTGAAACGGTGAGTTCAGACCAGTCTTGGAATCACAAAAGAAGGGGAATTCAGTAAGTATTTAGGGCTCCAGAAACACTTCGGAAGGAGAAAGAAGGACATCTTTACTTCTATTGTTGATAACATCAAACAGAGAGCGGAGAATTGGAGCACAAAGAAGCTGTCAAGTGCCGGTAAACTGGTCATGCTCAAGTCGGTCCTGTCGGTTAAACCGTCATACGACATGACCTGTTTCAAACTACCCCTTAGTCTCGTCAAGCGTATCCAGTCGGCCTTAACACGCTTCTGGTGGGACGCAAACCCAGATCAACGGAAGATCTGTTGGGTAGCCTGGTCTGAGTTAGCTAAAGCAATGGGAGACGGTGGGTTAGGTCTTCGTGACATCGAAGGTTTCAACATAGCGCTGTTAGCCAAACAGAGCTGGAGAACTGCTACCAAGCCTGACTGTCTACTTGCAAGAGTCTTGCTTGGAAAGTATTGCAAAGATAAAGCGTTCCTCCAAGTTTCAGCCTCAAATTCAATATCCCACGGCTGGAGAAGTATTTTATGTGGGCGTGACTTACTTCTGGAGAACAGTGGTAAGGCGATAGGTAATGGTAGAGATACCATGCTATGGGATGAACCTAGGCTTTCCTCTGAAACCCCATTGCGACAAATGGGTCCAGCTCCAGCGGACTCAAAATACTGGCGAGTTGCGGACCTGATTTAGGAGTCTACAGGTGAATGGAACAGAGAGCTTCTTCACAGGACACTGCCTACTATGATGACAGAGATACTCGCGATTAAACCAAGCAAACAAGGAAAATCTGACTCTCTGATATGGCTCCCAACAGCAAACGGTGAGTACAGCACAAAAACAGGATACTACACATATATAGCTAGGAAGGACGCACACCTTGATCAGCATGTTCATTCCTATCTGTGTGATTGGAATAAAGACATTTGGCGAGGCCAGTTCTCCCCAAAAGTGCTTGTATTCCTCTGGAAGATCGTCAAAGGAGCTCTACCGCTGGGCGAGAACTTGGAAAAGAGAGGCTTTGGAACTAATGTGAAGTGTATCCATTGCGGCTCACGCGAAACTGCATCCCATATCTTTCTACACTGTCGTTTTGCAAAGAGTATGCGGGAGCTAGCACCAGTAACCCCTCCAGAAATAATTTCATCTGCGTTGAGCTTCGAGGCAGGCCTGAAAGCGTCAACAAAGTTAACAAACCTTCCACCATCAGGCCTAGCTAACGGCCCTCTGTTTCCTTGGATTTGCTGGACCATTTGGACTACAAGGAACCAGCAAATATTTGAAAACAGAGTGATCACGGTGGAGGAAACATTGTCTAAAGCCATATGCCTAGCAAAAGAATGACAAGAAGCTCAGGTACCACTACAACAGCAGGATCAAGCCAGCTCAGCACGTGAGAGAGTCACTCCACCCAGATCAGTGACGACAAAAAACCCTGAAGGGATCGTTATTCATACCGATGCGGTTTGGAAGGCGGAAACAAAACATGCAGGACTAGGCTGGATTTACTCCGACGCCACCGGTGAAACTATATACATGAACAGCAAAACTGAAGAATTCGTATCTTCTGCATTAGTGGCTGAAGGACTGACCATCCGTGAAGCTATGCTACAAGCCAGACAGATGGGCTTCTCCACCTTTACAATCTACTCAGACGTTAGTCAGAGCTATCAACGACAGATCTACTCTTAAAGAACTGTTTGGGATCATCCATGACATCCTTAACTTGTCTCTTGAGTTCTCTGTAACTTCCTTTAGTTATATCACTCGCTCAAACAATTCAGCTGCTGATGGCCTTGCTAAAGGCGCTCTGCTTTCTGCTACTTGTGTATCGTGAACTCCCCCTTTTTAAATTTAATAAAATGTCGTTCAAAAAAAAAAATCGTTGGATACATGCATGCATCATAGTAATACACGGCAAAAAGTAGCTCAAAAGTCAAAAAGAAGAAGAAAACGTAGCTCAATTATATGGACACCATTAATATCACATTGCTTGCTTAACTATACCATTTATTAATTTTGTTATTATGACATGAATATCAAGTCACAAAGGCATGCATTTTGTTTAAATCTCTTTCTTATCTCCCCAAATATATATATATATATATATATATATATATATATATATATATATATATATATATCCTCTATGGTCTCTATTCCTTTCTGCAAATTAAACTGAAGGGTGATCATCCTTAACTAAGCATTCCTAGTAAAAGTGAGCGATTTTGTTCCAATGGTGAACAATACAGCTGAGAGTAGTGAGTCTAGCGATGACGAACAGAGTTACTCATCCTCATCTGAAGAATGGTCCAAGTCATCGGACGATGCTGATGAAATTGTGGAAGTCAATGGGTTTCAGGTTCTTGATTCACAGGTGATGATAAACCAAGAAACTATTTTTTTAAAAATCTATAAATCAAGAAACTATAAGTATCAATATTAATAGTGTAAAACAAATAAACAACGATTGGACATTGCTTGTTTCACAGGTAAACCAAGTGATGGCAATCTTTGAGAAATATCCAGACATGGCATCAGATTTCAGTTTAAAGAATCAACAGCTTAGAAATGCTTACATGGGTGTTCTTCTCAACGTAATTATGACACTATGCCAATCGCCTGATGAGCTCACAATGGACGATTTAAACAAAGCAGACCGCACAGTTTTGGATCTAACAAAAGCAGGCTTTAAGTTGCATTGGTTGCGTCAGAAAGTAGACGAGGCTTTCCTTAAAAAGGAGAAAAAACGGGAGATTAGGGCACAGATTAGATTACTTGAGGAAAAAGTCAAGAAGCGAAAGCTGTCTTTGTCAGATTTAGAATCTGCTTTGAAGAAGCAGAAAGCTTCAGCTTTGGCTATTGAAACACCATTTGATTTCAGTGATATTGTTTGATAAAAGGAAGTCACTGGTTGAGAGTTTTAGTTGAACCTCTCTGCTTATTTCCTCAACTTTTCTTATTTCAATACAGTCTGTCTTCTTTGAAGAAAAAGAGTTTACGTATGGATCAAGTATCGTATACACCATTTCTTACAGAATAAATATGAAACAGAGCATCTGCGTCCCAAGTTTTCATGTATACACACCGAAGAGTGAACCTTAGCTTAGGCCTTGGCATTTTAACCTGGACCCGAAGACACGAACCGGAACCGTCCCAAAAATACCCGACCCGGAACCGGACCGAAAATTTACAAGTACCTTTTGGGTCTAAATTTTTTTTACCCGAAAGAACCGGAACCGAAAAAGAACCGACCCGAATAGACTCGGACCCGAAAAGAACCGACCCGAATAGACCCGATCCGATAAGAACCGATTTATACCCGACTTAAAAACATGTATATCTAAAACTATGATGTTTTTGTGTTCTATTTTATATATATTATTTTATGATTTAGTTGAAATATC
>NC_027751.1:27603484-27616510 GCF_000695525.1 Brassica oleracea var. oleracea
CAAATATTCAACTAAAGTTGATGGAATTGAGTATATCATGTCTTTTTCAGATCTTAAATACCCGAACCCGACCCGGACCCAATATGGACCCGAAAAATTACGGATATTTTATGGGTATTTTAATTATAGACCCGAACCGACCCGGACCCGAGAAGAACAGACCCGAACTCGAACCGAAAATTTCTAAATGCCTATTGGGTCTAAATATTTAGGACCCGAAAAGACCCGGACCCGAAAGGAACCGGTCCGAATCCGACACGAAGACCCAAACGCCCAGGCCGCTTAGCTATTGAAAGTCAATGAGTGCTTTGACATAAAAAAAAAAAGAATGCTTTGACATAAGTTTCTCCAGTGTGATGACAAAGAAAAACAGTTTCTCGCATGTCCCTTCCACGTTAATTTTTAGAGTAGCGAGTTACGAAGTTAAACTTGATGAATTATAAATTGGGAAACTAAATTTTGATCTGCGCAACCGCCCGGGTGTTTGTTTTCACTTTTCTATACATAAATTATTGTTTTTAAACATTAATGGTATATATTTTTAACGTTAATCATACAATTAAATGTTTATATAACTATTTCAAATACAATAATTTTATAATTTACATGTTTTAATTAATCAATTGTTTAAAACCGTACTTATTTGTCAATTCTTATTATATTTTTATCTTATTGTATTTGCATTTAGTTATTAAGGAAATTAATATATTTATGAGAAAACATATTTGAAAATTATTTTATATTTAATTTATGCTAAATTCTAACCTCTGTTTCAAAGCTGTATTTATTTTTACTAATATTTTTTTATGCTTATTCATTTTAAATAATATATTATTGTATATACAAAAGTCTAAGATGTGTTAATTTTTAGACATGTATTATATAGTTTGCTAATTCTAAGCCGTTCTATCATCATATTAGATTTTTAAAATAAACAGTTTATATTTATGAAAATAAAATTTATAAATTTATCAATTAAATATACTTTTATCATATTTATTTAAGTACAATAATTGTATTTTAACATGATCATGACTATAAAGTAGATAAAATAGGATATAATTTATTTATTTTTCATTTTATAAATGATAACTTAAAATACATTAAATTATTGTTAAATATATTTACACAGATTTATTAGAATTTTTAAAACATAATAATAATATATATTATATTTAAAATGAAAATATATTATGATTAAAGTAGTTACAAAGATTTTATATTATAAGCTTTAAAGAAATACATGTTAATTTTTATACATGTATTATATAGTTTGCCATCTTACCAACATATTAGATTTTATTTTTGAACATAAATATTTTACACTTACGAAAATTAAATTTATAAATTTAATACAATTTTATTATATTTAGCTCAATATAATAATTTTCTTTTAATATGATTGATTATGATTATATAATATATAAAATATTACAGAATTTTTTATTTTTCATTTTATAAACGTTTACTGATTATTAATGTATAATAATACTTCAAACTAATTTCGAAATTAGTGAAAATATTTAAATATAATTTCAAAAATGAAGATCTGGTAAAAATCTTTTAAAACAGATTGGTTAGAATTTTAAAATAAATATATTTATATTTAAAATGAAAAGATATTAAAAGATATTATGATTAAAGTATTTTAAAGATTCTATGTATTATTAGTCTTAATAAAATACATTTAATAAGATTTCAAAGTGATGATCCAAATTAAAAAAAAATCACACATGAAAGAAGTCATGATTTCTAATTTAATATATAAGATTGTCACAAATACCACATTTATAGTACCACTTCTCATGTTTACACTAATCATTTTTACCTTCACTTTTAATGAAAGGTAAATGACACTTATACCCTTAAGGTTAACTAATATAGATTTAGGGTTTAGAGTTGAGGGGTGAGGTAGGGTTTTTGGAATGTGAAATTTAGGATTCTAATAAATATATAATTAAATACTTAAAAAATATAATTTTTTTTGAAATAATTGCGATTTTCAAAAAGAAATTTTGAAAAAATAAAAAAAATAAAAAAAAATTCAAAAAAAAAATTTATAAAAAGTTCGAATTTGAAAAAGTATAATTAGAAAACAAGGTAACAAGCTCAAGCCAGAATCAACTTCAATCGAGTGGATTCCGAATCACAGAAAATTATTATGTTAAAACTAAAGTTCGAATTTTAAAATAATATTTTTTTAAAAAATTATTTATTTATTTATTTAAATAAGAATTTATTATATATATAGATAACAAGATTGTAAGGGTCTTTTGCCACTTAATAAAAAATATATTTTTGAAAATGTCTCTTTAGTGGTGGTAAAGATGAAAAGTGGTAACATAAAAATAGTAAACATAAAATTTCCCCTTATAAATTAGGCATAATTACTGTATAAACATTTCTTCTTAAAACATTTTTAACTGAGTTTTTAATTTTATTTTTCCCTCAAAATCCACATAAAAAAAAAGAAATATCTATAAAACATATAAAATTTATATATATCGAATTTTATTTTTATTTTCTTCACATTTTAATAAAATAACACAAATAAAAATTATCTATAAAAAACTTTAATATTTTGAGTGATTATTACAAATTTAACCTTAATGAATGGTAAAGTATACATATTGTTATTACTAAAATTATTTTATTTCCCTTTTTCTTAATAATTTTTTGTTTACTTTTTAATGTTTATTTATGTTTATTTTTAATTTTACATAAATAATAAAAAGGAAATATCTATGAAACATATAAAATTATATATAACCCTTTTAATTTTAGTTTTAGTCATATTTTATAAAACAACATCAATAAAAAGTTTATAAGAAATATATATATATATATATAAAACATAGTCCGAACAAAAAATAATAATAATATAGGTATTTATCTTCAGAAATAACAATATATTTTCATATCTAAAATTTAAAATTATTAATTTATTTCTCCTTAGTTGAGAACAATAAATTAATAGTTTGTGAGCTGTTCGGGACGGTGTTGAGATGCTGCTAGTAAGTTGGGTTGCAGCTCCAGTAGCATGTCTTATGTCGGACGGAACTGCCCTCCTTGTTCTCTCATTAGTGTCCGGTGTAGCATTTTCTCGTGCATGTTGATGACGGTAGTATGCATAACGACGCCAAACTTTTCACTATGAGTGTCGTCATGGTATACCTATGGCCGAGCATTTTTCCACTGGTTCTTCAACCGGTGGATTTTAATATTGCTACAGAAGTGGAGAATTGCTCCATGCATATCTTCATGATTTGTAAGTTTCTATCCTTTATGTTAGTCTTGGTTAGTTTTATGCAGTTGTCTACATTTTTAAAGAAACGTCACGAGTGGAACGTACCGCTACACGGTTGGATTCTTTCTCTCTTATCATATCGACCTTACCAGTTTCGTGAAGTTGTACAGATTTGAAAATTTGTTTGGAGCTTCTGATTCAATTTTGGCTGTTATTCGCTCTTTTTCAAATATCCCAGTGAGAAATTGGGTAAGATGAAGTGGCAATACTCGCTCGTATTAGGAGTAGCCTACTTGCTTCTGCTGTTCAATTTTGACTAAATATGTGGTTAAGCGAGAAGATGTTGGTCATTCTAGGCATACTGACATGAAAGGAAAAGGTTGTAGTCTAGATTGATTGTATTCACCCTCTTCTTCTAGCTCTGCTCTCTTCAAACTACCGCGTAACCAAGAAAATGGTAGACCCATAGTGTATTCAAATTCTCTTTTCAATCATTCGTGTCTCATCTATTTTTTGAGCAATCCATATCTCATCCTTTTGCAACAATGATGTGGTAAAAAAATGTCGTAATCATCTAAAAGTAAGATGAAACAAGTTTAAAATTTTTATGAAAAGGAAAAGATGATCGCTATAGTAATGAAAGTTGCTTTATTAAAAGGTAAGTAAATTATGAAATTAAATGCAGTAATCGTTGATTTATGTAATCAAAACTAATAAAGTAACATGATTTCATTTTGAGATAATAGGATTGGAGGTCTTGCTGTGTGGTTAATTACTTTCAAAAAATCAGTTATAAAATTCTGTAATCATGTAGATTAATAGATTAAATATAAATTTATTTTACGATTTAAAATTAAATTTTCAAACTAACCAATAAATGAAGATTGAAACTTATATATATGATTCATCAATAATAAGACTTCCAAATTCCATTAGTTGGGTATATCTCCGCATATAATCACTTGATTTTCATTTTTACCTTTAGTAAAAGCATTAACATCTTTAGGGCAAAAGTAGTCAACTGATCACAATTCCGTTCCCGAAATCTTGTCATATATTGGAATACAATTTTGATTAAGACGAACAATCAAAGCTCATAATTTACTAGACAAAACTGTTAACATTATACTTATGAACAGCCTTTGTGCAAAGAACATCCTTACCGATTTCACAAAAGCATAACCATACAAGACCAACTTTTTTTGTCTTGCTTCTAGGTATTTCAATTTTCTACACTTCTTCTTGGATATTTTTAGACATTGATTAGTAAGGTCTAATCAATAATTTGATTTTGATAACATCGTTTCATGAACATAAAACCAAAATTTGCATGATGTCTAGCATTATAAAAATGATCCAAATAAAAGGTTGTCCATCGAACCATCTCATGTGATATTTAACAATGATCATATGAACTAAATACCAACTTGAAAAAAATAAGATGAAATTAGAAGTTTAATATGCATTTGAATGAGAATTTATGATAGCCACTTACATTTATGATGTTTCCAAAATAATTTTTAAAATCTTATAACATAATTTTTTTGATATTTATAAAGAGATAATATCTTGTGAGTTCGAATTTTGCTAGCCACTTTATGATACCTTAAGAAGCTACAATTTTTTATATGTTGGAAAGTATGTTTTTTATCCATAAGATACTCTTATATTTTTTGTAACATTTCATATGTAAGATCAAACAATAAGTAAAAGGGAAATATATATGAGCATCAGCTAGGCTATCCAAGCATGCAAATTAAATCAGCCTATCAGAATGCAGTTTAGTGCCACATCATTTATATAAAACAAACAAGACATTCCACGTATGACAATATTAATACAACAAAAGAAACAAACAAAAATATACGCAACACTTCTTACGCAAAAGCCTAAATTCATCCATCTTTTCGTCTTCCACCAACCTGTAACTCTTCCTACGTTAAGATTTTTTTCCTCTTCCAAATCAATCGACACACAAATCTCGAATTCAATCGATAGTCATCGGCGGTTTCGAACACCGACCAATCATAAATCTCCACAACCTTTAACACTCCACCTTCTCCTACTTAAACAGATGCTATATGGGTGTTTCAAAAAAAAAAAAAAAAGTGTTTCAAAAAAAAAAAAACAGATGCTATATGGAATCTGAAACAACCCTATCATATTAAGAATTCCCCTCACTGTCCTATTTATATCGTCTCCCATCCAAAGAGAACCAGAATAGATTGGTAAGAATTTCAATGTTATTTTGTTTCTGAAAAGCTCAACGTTTTATATGATTTTTTTGAGTATTTTTTTTTTTGCAAGATCTACCAATAATCCAAAATCACTCGAAGATCAGGTGTTTATCCTCATCTTCATACTTCCTTATGTATTGTCGTGGTCATCTAAAATTTAATTTATTCAGATACAGTGAGATTTGTGTATGGTGAGCTCCTGGTAATCTAATCTCTTAAGAGTATGTTATTACATATAGTGAACACATTAGATATTTATGCCTCTCTTCTTTTTGTTCTACAGGGCTGCCATGAAGAGAGAATTATTCACCGAAGCTTTTGCAATGGTATGTTTAGACCTTATTTTACTGGTATTGGAGTTTTTTTTCCCATGGTCCATTTTACTCAAACAAGTAAGTTTGTTGGTTTTATTCTAGAAAACCATCATGAAGATTAATATATGTTATGTTCTCCTATTAGTAGACTAATTGATAAAAAATCCTAGATCATGTTGATTTTTTTGGTTCACCTTGATGCAATGAGTTTGTGATGTTCCAGTTAGCTTTTAGTGTTGCTTCTTTGCCAATTATATTCTTTGTAATGATTGGAAAAGTATCTCCAAGCTCTAGATTGGTAATAAGTTCATAAGTTCTCGCTTACTTGAAGCGTGTTTTATCTTCTTTTTGTTGCGAAAAGCAGCTTTACGGTTGGGATGAGAGCTATACAGCGGCAACTTCAACAATCT
This sequence comes from Brassica oleracea var. oleracea, assembly GCF_000695525.1. Classification (NCBI taxonomy): domain Eukaryota; kingdom Viridiplantae; phylum Streptophyta; class Magnoliopsida; order Brassicales; family Brassicaceae; genus Brassica; species Brassica oleracea. The sequence continues at coordinate 27,609,693 of NC_027751.1, forward strand.
CCGTATTGAATGAGATATAGTAAGTCTGTTCCGATAAAGCTAATCTGTTACCCCGTAGAATTCATCACATTATTAAAGTGTCCATCTTTCTATTACTGTTTGTTCCTTCAGCGATACATGTTTTTGACACATTGAAATGGTGCAGAAAAATCTCACGGAACAGCACTACTACAACTCATTTGCTTAAAGCAGCACTCAATGCAGTCCATTATGGGCATGGCGGACTTCAGGTAACCTTTTTCAACTACCTTGCTTAGTTGTAGCAACAGTTTCTCTATAGGAAACTCCATCATCTTGGGAGCTACTGAGTTATTCAACTTTGTGTCTCAGCTAATTGTTGTCAGTTCGGTTATGAACATTCTAATCACATCAGAATCAGGCGGTAAGACTGAGCAATTCATGAACATGCTCCCGATCAATCCCTCCGCTAGCGTCAGATGCGATGAAGTCCTGGGCTTTAGCCATCTCTGGTGTCCTTTTAGCCACAGCGGAGATCGCATTCTTCCAAGGATGTCTCGCTTGGCTATCGTTAGGCTATACAATATACATCCCCTTTATCGGTGGACGGACTATGTTTCCTTCTACTCTCGAGGTAACAAAATAAAGATTGGATCTTCAAGAATTTTATGTTGGAGATGTTATAATGTCTTTTTTGGTGTTTGTTTTATTGGAGGGAGGAATAATGGGACTGTTGATAACAACGGTGGTGATTGCGTTGAAGGATCTGTATGCAGAGTTTGTTTTGAATGATCCCAAGAAGACCAATTAGCTGTTGTGGGTTTCTTTAGTCGGAGCTTTCAAGTGCTGTCATGGCTGCTGCTTTGTATTGTGAGAAGGATCATGTAGATCAGTCGAGAAAAATAAATATTATAAATTGTTTATGGTTTTAATTTAGTCTTTTTCTTTGGAATGTTATGTAGTGTACAGCGAGAGATGTGTAGTATGAAATTTCAATTGTTATGTTATATTGTATGTGATCTGAATCTTCGAGGAAAACATGTAAAAGTGTTTGCTGATTAATTGTTTTCAAAGTCGAAAACATTTTCTAAAATGTAGAAAGTTGTATCAAATTACAATAAACCACGTTTTAGTATAAGTGAAGTTGCGAGTCAGAGGGAGCATATGACCAGCTGGTAAAGGATTAGTAGTCTTGGAGTTAGGTAACGATGTAATCAACGTGTCTGCGTAGTTAAGGATTATGCAACAATTGCTTTACGTTGCTCAATGAGAAGAGAGATAAAAACATGGATGCATTCTATTAAAAACGTTTTAAGTATAATTAACCTATAAATGCATAATTTTTGGCTGACAAAAAATACACAATTTTTGATATTATCAGAAACTCCATATTAACATTTTTGAATATTTATTGCTTTCCATCTATTTTATTACTTATACCAAAAATATTTATAAATGTCATATCAATAATAATATTGTTTACTAAGTTAGCATAATTATTGACTCTAAATTTTAGAATAACATGAATAACAAGCCTTTAGTTTTAGTACTGTACAGAAATTAAAATAAATTAAATTTAAAAAATCAGAAATATAAATTATTATTAGATTTAAAATCTTTAATTTCAACATGAAGAGGCATGGAACAGGAAATAAATGAACATGTGAACTTACTATATATTTTATTATTATTGTTCCTAATTCATAAAATTATATATGATTCTCTTTATCTATTGTCAGAAACTTAAATATTCTAATTATAAGTGAATACACTATACAAAAATTAGAATTTAACAAAGTATATAAAATTAGATACCAAAAATTAGGGTAAATTTATAAATCGAAGCAGTCTTCAATAATTTTGACTATATATGTACATTTATACTTTATAAAAATTATTATATTACTTCTTGGAAAATTGTCGTTAATACCACATTCATAGTACAATTTTTCATGTTTACACTAACTATTTTTACCCTCACTTTTAATGAAGGGTGAAAAACATTTATATCTCTAGGGTTAACTAATCTAGACTTAGGGTTTAGAATTGAGGGGTGGGGTAGGGTTTTTGAAATATGAAATTTAGGATTCTAATAACTATATAAACAAATACTTAAAACAAAATTTTTTAAAAATTTAAAAATAGTTTCAAACATAATTTTCGATTTTTAAAAAGAAATTTTGAAAAACTAATTCGGAAAAAAAAATCAAATTTTTTTTTATATAATGGCTCGAATGTGAAAAAGTATAATTCGAAAACATAAAAAAAAATATTTTTATTTTTTTATTTATTTAAATAACTATTTATTTTATATATATAGAGAACAAAGTTGGGAAATTGCCACAAATAAACCATTCATAGTACTACTTTTCATGTATACACTAATTACTTTTACCCTCACTTTTAACCAATGATAGAAGACACTTATACCCCTAGGGTTAACTAATCTAGACTTAGGGTTAAAAATTGAGTGGTATGGTATGGTTTTTGGAATATGAAATTTAGGATTCTAATAAATATATAAATAAATACTTAAAAAATATAAAAAAAATATAATTTTTTTTTTAAAATAGTTTCAAACATAATTTTTGATTTTCAAAAAGAAAATTTGAAAAAAATTAAAAAAACAATTTCAAAAAAAAAAAATTTATAAAAAAGATCGAATTTGAAAAATCGAAAACATAAAAAAAAATATTATTTTTTATTATTTTAAAAAAAATTATTTATTTAAATAATGATTTATTATATAGAGAGAGAACAAGGGTATAAGAATTTTTTGCCACTTAGTGAAGAATATATTTTTGAAAATGTCCCTTTAGTGGTGGTAAAGATGAAAAGTGGTACCATGAAAGTGGTAAACTTGAAATTTCCTCAACAAAGTTATAAAAGTATTTTGTCACTTAATAAAGAAAGTATTTTTGAAAATATCATTTAGTGATGGTAAAGATGAATAATGGTACCATGAAAGTGGTAAACATGAAATTTCCTCTTACTTCTTTGAGCAGTTATTTTTGGTTCAATTACAAATAGTTGTAATTTTTAAGTCTGCATTTTTATAACAGTTTATTATAATTATTAGATTACATGATTAGTGAAAAAATATTTATCAAAATTTTTTACTATAAATAATATTAAAATTATTGAAAACAAATCCACACATCAATCCCTAATAATAATAAATAATGATTTTTCAAAATCAATCAAAAACACAAGAAATGTTATACAAAGAAGCATTAAACATGAAAATGTATTTCTCTTATTCAATATGTTGTTTATTAAAAAAATGTATTTTTGTATTACAACCTCTTAAATAATAGTTTATTAATAAATCAGAAAGAAGCATATAAAAAAAAGAACATGGAAAAAATAAGGAATTTAACTTAAATTGAAAATAAAATCATGTCTAACAAACATACGAAAATAGTATAATTATAACAAAAATATTTATAAATTATAATAGAGCTTATACATAGTGTATATACTACATTTATACAAAACGGAAGATAACACAAATTTCAAAATCTTAAAACACAACAAATATTAAAAAATTATATTCAATACAACATGAAAATGAAAGTAACTAATATACCAATATGCAAACTATAATTAAATAAAATATAGTTCATAATCCACGCGTAGCGTGGAAAAATCTCTAGTACTTCTAAAAGTATGGTATGATTCTATAACTTTCATATTCCCAAAAATATGCCCTTTTTGAAATATAGTTTTGTTTGAACCCAGTTTCAAATCTCATTTGAAGACGAAACCAGAATTATAGTTTCGTAAATAATTTTATTTTTTAATAAATGCAACAAAATTAATTGTTTTAATCTATTAGAATAAAAATAGTTATTGTTCATTTTAGATGAATATATACAACTGCACCAAGTGATCTTGGCCTAGTGGTACCGTCCTGGGTTTGATTCTCTTTGGCCACCCGGGGTGTCTTAAGTAGTAAGAAAATGTGGATCCTGCGGATCTCATAGTGGTTAGTTCTTGGACCTAGAAAGCTTTTGGGATTACACTACGGTTATAAAAAAAAAATATATATACAACTGAATAACTCAAATAATGAGTAAGTAAATTGATCATGATTCTTGTTCTCAAAATTAGCGACATATGTAAGTTAGCAACTTCTTATTATTTAGAATTTTCTTCTACTACAAAATCGTTATTTTAAGTATAAATCTTTATCATTGTGAATTATGAAAATTCAAAAACCTATATATTAAAATATAAAGTTTTTATTTGTAATTATTATGAGACCTAAAACAATTAACAAAATTGATTTTTTTTATCGTAAACTACGAATAAACCTGATTTTTATCCATCCAATCCTGATATGTTTCTGGTCCACGGTTTAACCCGGATCGACCACCGGTTCGGTCCAGGTTTATAAACACTAGAAATAACCCAGTGAGCTATTGCCCGATAGTTTATGTAAGGCGCAATTTGGTTATATGTGACTATCCACAACAATTAATAACCCGATGAGTGTTATAAATTAATGGGAGAAAGAAATTGTCTATATCTCAATTTATGGAGCCCTTTATATATATATAGAGAATTACAATAGACCGTCATAACATTGCTGTAGCTGATTCCTTTTCTTATGAGCATACTTCAAATAATCGATTTTTTTGTTATCTTTCTAAGTATTTTTTTTTTTTTTGAAACACTATCTTTCTAAGTATCTAAAATCTATTGTAAATTAATGGGAGAAAGAAATTGTCTATATCTCATAATTATGGAACTCTTTATATATATAGGGAATTACAATAGACCGTCATAGATAAATGGAAAGTATACAAATCCTAAAGTGATTAGGAAAATGAAATCCTAAGCATACAAAGAAAAGGAAACTGTCTAAGTAGAAAAGAAATATGCCTATTTGGTTATGGCATTCACAAATCGGTTCATAACACTCCCCCTTGAATGTTATAACCATAAGAGCTCGTAATACGCTTTGGATATTGCTTCATTAAAACCTTTCCAGGAAAACCCAGTGGGACAAAACCATGGATAAGGAAAAAGAGTACAACACGTATTACTCCCTCTGATTTGAACCTCACTGAAAGGTTGATGTTGGAAGTAACTTGATGAATAGATCTTCTGAACTGTCACTTGAATGAACATGAAGTACTTGGACCCCTCTCGTCTTCTAGAAGTCGTTGGTGAAGAAAACTTGGGTAGAATATGTTACTTAGCCGTCGATCATCCTATACTCTGATCGAATGGACCTTGACTACACGCGCCTATGGCTTGCCCCATGATAGTTAGTCTTTCTTTACCATCGGCCGCAATCTGATCGAACATATTGAGTTATGGACCTCCAACCCTGCGGCCAAATATACTCACGAATTTCTTGGCTAATGTTGTTGTGATGGTTTGTTTCATAACATGTCTGAGATCTGATAGATAACCTGTATCAACAAAACCAATTAACCCTTCTTTGGGATGGTTAGTATAAAATAAATCAAAATATAGATATGTCTAATCCCGTCCCAGTGCCTTTAGGTCAGATATGAGCTAAGTTTAGATAGTAAATACTCTGCAAACCATGTATCTGGCCTAGTGTAGCTTGCCAGATACATCAAAACTCCTATGGCACTGAGATATGGCATTTTGGGACCAAGAACTTCTTCATCCTCTCTCATTGGACCATGCACACGAATTTGTTCTTTATCAAATCTCTTGAGTACCTTTTTTGTATATGCATTTGATGCACAAGGATTTCATTATTAATGTACTCAAACTGTAAATCCAAACAGAATTTCGTTTTGCCTAGGTTTTTCATCTCAAATCTTTCTTAAGATATTCAGCTGTTTTGGACATGTATCCAGAGGTTCAGATTATCAACATACACTGATATTTTCGAATTTCTTTATGCAATGTTGTTCTCGAGAACTTGTTTTATCTTTGAGCTCAAGAACCTCTGGTACTTCTATCTTTTTATCCACTGGACCATCTAATTTCCTTTCTTATATATATAGTCAGACTTATTAGGAATCTAAAAGTATTTGTATCCACCACAGGGGAGTATATTTCCTCATAACATATTCCTGGTCTATTGTGAGAATCCTTGTGCAATAAGTCGTGCTTTATATCTCACGATTTCTCATATTCATTTCTCTTACTCACAAAGACCCATTTATATCCACTGGTTTATATCATATGGCGTCTATATTATATGACCAAATACGTCTCTCTTCTTTAAATAGCCTAACTCCACGTTTCCATTTTATCCAATCTGATCTTACGAGTGCGCACTCTTATATTGACGTGGGTTCGTGATCCTCATTTATATCCATTAGTTCAAGTGCTACCTTGTGTATAGATATATCATCTATGTGTCGACATTCTTATGTGTTCCATTATGTTCCAGACATGATATAATCGATTACAAACTCATTATTATCAGGACCATTAGTACCCTGAAGCTTGGCGTCCCAAGCCTCAGTGTTTGGTACATTAGAACCGGCCGGCTTTGTTTTCATGTCTAGGATGGTTTCCTCGAGCTCGGATTTTTTTATCATTTTCTGCACCTTTCTTTTGTTTCCGAGGATTCTTATCTTTGGAACCTATCGATGTACCACGTTTCAAACGTTGTCTAGACTCTGTAGCAACTTGATTATGTCCTTCTTGGACTTCATTTCGAATTGGTGCATTATAAGCTGGTATATATGACTTAGCCACTCTCTTTCGGGTCAGCAAATAAGTCTGGTAATTGATTAGCTAGCTTTTGTAAATGTATTATCTTTTGGACGTCTAATTCACATTATTTAGTCCGAGGATCTTGCCAAGACAATGATGGTTGATTAAATGTAATATCTTTTACTCTTTTACCAGCTTATTACTTT
>NC_027751.1:27616599-27616841 GCF_000695525.1 Brassica oleracea var. oleracea
GAATCATATCCAACATATATCCCCATCCTCCTTTGAGATCCCATCTTAGTTCTCTGTGGTGGAGTAATTTGTATATAGACGGCACATCCAAATGTCTTACGATGGGATATGTCTGGCTCTTGACCCGTTATCTAATCGATGGGGGAATATCTATGCTCACTAAATGGTCTGATGCGTATTAACTTAAATGCATGTAAATTTCATGTGGTCCAAGCTGTGACTGGGAGTTTTGACCTCATAAG
>NC_027751.1:27616985-27628846 GCF_000695525.1 Brassica oleracea var. oleracea
CGTTCTTGGTATGGACATGTATCACGGAATTGTTCACACTTACCCTCATGGACATACCATAATCATTTAAATGTTTGAGACATGTATTTACCAGTTTATTATTTACTTTGTCTCTTTGACTGGTGATGGCCTATCAATGAGTTTCCCTTGTGTACATGCTACACACGTGAGATTCTTTGGGATAACTCTTCTTATCTTTTATTGTGTTCCTTTTGAATATCAATTTTCGCATCATGTTTGTACCAGGATGGCCAATCCGGTTATGCCATAAAGTGAATATTTTTTGCAGGCATTTAGCCTCTATCATCCTGATCTTGACATAGTAAAAACCAGTAGAGAATGCAGGTATAATCTCGACCATTTTTCTATGGTCTTGGGCGAATTTTATATATCTAAAAAAAAACTTTTTATTTCCTTTGCCCATTGTTTCAATATAGAAACCACTCTTATATCTTTTAAACTCAATGGGCTTCTATGAGTGAATATAAATCATTAGATCTCTTTAGTATTGCCGTAGCCTATCAAGAGAATGGCTATACCCGCAACTATATTTCTTATAAACCTATATATTTGAAAATCATTCATTCCTTTTATTAAGTTCAGAGCAAACAAAGCAATAAAATAAATTCAAAGTGATAAAACAAAGCAAGTATAAAAACCAAACAAACACAGAAGTCGAAATCAACATTATTCTTTTAGGCAATCAGAAGTTTCATATTCCGTAGGATCATCTCTTTCATGATCAAAAATCATCTTTACCATCTTTATATACCAAGTGGGCTTCAAGATTCTTCCCTTTCAGACTCTCTTGATAGAGGTCACAAAGATGTTTGGGAGTCCTACATTTCTTAGCCCATGGTTCCCCATTCCACATCTATGGCACACTGATTTGGTCGAGCTTTGTGGTTTAAAGGATATACCACGGTCTCTGCCTCGACCATGGCTCAAATTAGGTTGACACTCATGGCCTTTGTCATAGTGGTTCCCATGGCCAAATGTATAATAGTGGCCATGGCCACGTCCTTTCTACCCTCCACGGCCATGGCCGTGTGGTCTATCATCCTGGATGTGGTTAGATTCTTTGGATTCTTTTTTTTCCTTTGCGGCCTTATTGGCTTCAGGTAATGGGGTTGATCCAGGAGGTCTCAATTCATTGTTTCTTATTAGCTAGCAATAGACTCATCCACGGACTTGTAGTCCTGGATTCTGAGATTCCTCCATAGCTTTTGGTAATAATACATTTCTTTGGTGATCATATATATCTCGATTTGAATTCTATCCAAAGGTCTAGAGGATTCTCAATTGTCAAATACTGATCTTTGAGACTCTCAATAAGATGATGGCGAATAATTAATATTGCCTTGAATCAATCTTTCTCATTTGCATTATTGCCTTCTATGATACATTCACCAAGTCTTTTTGACTTTAGGATAATCTTTGTATCCAATGCCCACTGTAAATAATTATCAAAATCCAGGTTGATTTTCGACATCTCAAATCATATATCACTCAATATTTAGGTATAATTTTTCATGCGGCCTTATTCTTAAAAACAATCAATTCAGATTTCAATCTTGTGAGGACAATGAAACAATCAATCTTAAAAGTATTTAATCAATCAGTCAATTTCTAGCAAGTCTCAGCAATACTATTTCTATGTGTTCATAATATTATGGTTTATCAAGACTAGCAAAAACGGATTCAATTAATTACTCAATCAGTTTCAAGGCTGATTTTAGCAATACTAGAATATATATTTCAAGCATGAATTTCATTGAATCAGTTTCAAGGCTGATTGGTATTTAGCATAAACCGTGTGTAAATAATCTATCTAGTATCCGAATTTATTAAACTGAATTTAGGGTTTCAAGTTTCAGATATGCGGATTAAGGTTAGGACTACAATTAGGGTTTCATGATTTCTAATCAGATCAATCAATAAAATCGAACCTAGCATACAATCTTAAACCTCAAGACATTAGATTTTATCATGAATCTATCAACCTATCGATTATATAAGCAAAGCAAGCTAGCAACCTATCGGATTCGATCAATGCTTCAACAAGCTGGTCGGTTTAATCAATTTTACATCAGATGAACAATTAACCAAGCAGGATGAGAAAATAAATCTATCAATCCTAACTGTGATCAAAACATTAATAAAAACAAGTAGGTCGGATTTAATCAAGACTTAAACAGATCAGAATTATTAAACTAGCAGGATGAGAATAATAAATCTAGCAACTTAATTGTCAAACAATTGTAGCAACATAGCATCAGATTCAATCAGATTTAAAACCTCAATGATAAACCGAAAACAATTTTGATTTCAAAAAATTCGATTAGGGTTTTAATATGCGATTTGATAATTATAGTATAATTAATTCTGATACTTATATTATTTAGGGTTTATAGATATAGGATTAGGTTTTATCTGATTTTAATTTGTAAAATCCGATTTGGGGTTTTAATCATGTAGGAACATGATTTAGGGTTTAGGGTATCAAACTTTAGAGCTTCGATTTACTCATTAGGGTTCGATCTATTATCCTATGGCTTTTATCATAAAGATTAGGTTTTATGGTTTCATTCTTTATCAAACAATCCAAATTCGATTAATATGTTCTTAGATTTCGAATTACCTTTTAGCTTAGTTGATTGTTGAAACCGGACCAACAAAGAATGAACCTCGAGCTGGCCTGGACGCAAGCTGACTGCGAGCGGATTGAGGCTGGGGTTGCGAGCGGCTGATCGGGGACACGAGCTGTTTGCTGTCGGATCGCGAGCGGTTTGATCGTCTGGTGCGAACGGGACGCTTGCTGTCCGGGAACGCGAGCTGTCCTGGATGGTAGCTGAGGCTGAGTTCGCCTAGGATCAGGCTGGAGCTGATCGAAGACCTGAGCTGGAACAAAAGACGCGATCGGATGATTAGGGTTCGTCGGGTCGCGGCTAGGTTTAGGGTTTTGCGATTTTGGTTTTGGCTCAGGATATTTAGAGTTTCGTGCTGATAACGTGTTATAAATTAATGGGAGAAAGAGATTGTATATATCTCAATTTATGGAGCCCTTTATAAATATATAGTGAATTGCAATAGATCATCATAGATAAATGAAAAGTATACAGTAGAAAAGAAATATGCCTATTTGGTTATGGCATTCACAAATTGGTTCATAACAATGAGCTATATAAATATACGAGGAGACGAAGGGATTCATATTTATCTCCAAACCTGTGTCCCTCTCTCTCTCTCTCTCTCTCAACATTCGAAACCCTGTGGCTGTGAGTATATAGTTCATTATTTTCGTCCTCTTATACACTCTCGTCTATGTTTCTATGTTCCTTTTGTCAGATTGAAACTTGTTAAAATTAACTATTAGAATTTCACAGCGGAATCTTTAATCTCTATGTTTATAGTTTTATTTGTGGTCTGATAATTAGATTTACAAATTCGGGAGAGTACGTGAATCGTGATCAGCCACGGTCGGGTCAAGAATAATGGGGAGTCAAGTTGACAGCAAGTTCACTTGGGTGATTAAGAACTTAGCCCCTTTTGGATCGGAGATAATTTGTTCTGACTCATTCGTAATTAGTGGCTGCAAATGGTACGTGAGACGAAAACTATTCTCTAATGTTAACGTGTACGTATGCATATATGCTCTCGTTGATTTGTTTTTTTTTTTTCCTACAGGCGTCTTATTGCCTATCCCAAAAGAAAATGGCTTAACTACTTGACTTTGGAAGTTGCTGATTGTGAATCTTTTCCTATTGGATGGAGAAGGCTAGCAAATTTTTCCGTGACTATAGTAAATAAGGCTCTTGAACAAATCTACCGACGACAAGGTGAGCTTGCTACTTTTTGATTCTTCTTGTTCTTGGGGCCAAATCGAATATTTCATTTGCCCAGAACCGGCTTATTTATGAAGTTGGGAACAAAATTGATATTCAATAACTGGTTTATATCCACCATGTAACTTATGATATGAATGCCTGCATTGTGGTGTTATAGTAACACAACAGTGGTTTGATCACAAGACTCCCAGGTTGAGTTTTCCACTCATGAAAACCACCCTTGGGTTTCTGGTGGATGAAGAAGTCAAAATTGTTGCTGAGATAGATGTTGTTGAAGTTATCATTAATGGATTCCAAGTTCTTCCTTCACAGGTAAGAAACAAGAAAGACTCATTAGGTTCTTTGTATATATAGTTTGGTTTTACTTTACACATATTTCTTTGCTCTCTCCTAGGTCAAATCTGTCAACCGTTTGTTTAAGAGAGAGCCAGACATTGCATCAAAGTTTCCTATAAACAACCCACTTCTGAAGACAGCATACATGAATGTCCTACTCAGCTTGACTAAGACTTTGCACCTGTCACCTCAGAAAATCTCCAACGGTGATCTGTCTGATACAGAAACTACTCTTGCACACATGAAAACTATAGGGTTTAAGTTGGAACTGTTGGAGAAAAAAATTTGTGAGATAAAAGAAAAGAAGGCAAAAGAGAAAGCTGGTAAGATTAAGATCCAAAATACTGAGGAAAAGTTGAAGGATTTGAAGCAGAAGTGCTTAGACCTTGAAGCTCAGCTGGACACTGAGAAGGCAGAGGTTTTGGCTGCAAGTGCTCCTCTCTTGTTGTCTGATGATGAAGATGTTTTCTGATGGATTGAGTTCTTAGTTACTTGAGTTTAGGTTCTTCTAATGCTAGGGTGTTTTGGTAACTAAATGGTTTGTAGTTTGGCCTCTTAAGACTCTTTAGGTTTCTTTAGTTGTAATCAGGACGTGACACTCGGATGAAACATTCGCCTTTAACTCCCAAATGTTAAGTAGTTATAGATCATCCGAATCTCAGACTATCCAAAAAATATATATGTACGGATCATCTAGTTTTTATACCCTAATTGTTTTAGGCTCATAAATATCAAGTGTTTCTTGATGGAAAAGCAACTATCTTCGGGTGTCTGAACAGAGCATTGAGTCATGTACCAAAGAAGTTGATTGACGTGTGATACCATTAATAATCATATGTTATTTAATTATGACAAGGTATTATTAAGTTACAATTAGCTCAAGTTTATTAATGATGCATGCATCTTCTTTGGTATATATATTCAGTTACATGAAAACAATCCTCAAACACACAAAACTGCACGTGCCTAATCTGCAAGTAAAGCTTCTTCTCTGTATCACAAGAAAACTCAGATCGTAGCAATGTGGAGCGGTGATGGAACAGTTGAGATCAATGGCTTTCGTGTTTACTATTCAGAGGTAAGAACACCTATTTTACTTAACAACGATCACTTGTGGTGGTGTCTTTATACATCAAACTTGTTCTCAGGTAGAGTGTGTGAGGAGAATCTTTGAAAGACACCCAGAAACGGCATCAGATCTTCGTCCAAAGAACCAGTTGGTGAAGACTGCGTACTTGAACAACCTCCTTGACCTCATAGACATAGCTTCCTTAGCTCCTCAGGAGCTCACAGAGGAGGAACTAAGAGATGCTGAGAACACGTTTATGGATCTGGAAGGGGTAGGTTTCGAGTTGGATTGGTTGAAGAAGAAGCTGGAAGAGCTTTGCGTGAAGAAGAAGAAAATGGAATCACGTGGTGCTCGCATGAGGGAACTCGATAGAATGATTGTGGAACAGAGACAAGTGTTGCTTGCGCTTGAAGTCGAACTGAAGAATGAAGAGAAGGAGGCTGTTTCCGACAGTGCTCGACTTGGTTTCGAGGATGTTGTTTGAATGGAACTCACTAATAAAGAAGCCTAAAATGTTTTTTTGAGGTTTCCTCTTTACGTGCTTGAGAACATGTGTCGTTGTCTTAACTACAAGAATCGTTTGAATAAAAGAAATATATTTTATGTTCAAATAGCAAATTAAAGAGATGAAGTGAAAAAGAAGAATGATTATTTGATAAGTCTATGTTCTCTGTTTTCAAGAACAGAGCATCCACATTAGGGTTTCTTTATTTCACATGTGTGTTTCTTGATGGAAAAGGTAAACAATATATAATGGATGTCCTACTCAGCCTAACTGAGATTTTGCGCAAGTTCCACAAGAAATCTCAAAGATGATCTGTTTGACGCAGATGTTGCACTGGAATCAATTAGAACCAACAAAAGTGATCACTGCTAACGTTAGATGATATTTTCTGATGTCACAGTTAGGTGTTTTGGTCTGTTTGCTTAACTCTAGGTGGATATAAACCAACAAAAGTGATCACATGTGTTTTTCTTGAAGGAGGCTTAGAATTTTGAAAAGCAAACAATTCCAATGGAAAAGCTATGCATCATTTTAAAGATTTTAGTCTTTGTCTCATTCAAACAGCTACTCGAGAATGATTCTTTCAATTATCAGTGCAAGGACATAAGCTATCAAGATTTTGCTTATCTTTGGTGAAGAGAGCCTTGGTGAAAAGCTATTAAGACCATCTGAAGCAAGCATATCATGACATCATCAACGTTGGATATCTGATTCGGGAATTGCCTGGTTTGATCTAATGTCCGGTCAGCACATTTCAATCTCTCTTTTCTTTTAGTCCAAAACGTTCAATCTCTATTATGCAAGTTGCACCCATGTCGAAATAGCTAGTCACGCTGTTTACGTTAAATAAACATCGAAATTTAAGCAATAAGCTATCAAATTTTTAATGAGCAAATTTGGATTCAGTTCACGTTCAATTCAGACTTTATATATTGGTCAATTAATTTAAAAATTATCTATTTTGAACTTTCGTCAAGAGTTCATCAATGAGAACAACAATCTTGATAGATTAATAAGCTAAAAAGCCTACAATTACAAGACAAAATTCATCAATAAATCTCTCCGCTCAGAGAGATGATAGGCCGAAGTTACAAACTCAGATTCAATCCATCGGCAATGACTAAAGACACTAACCAGAGATAAAGAACAGCAAACACAAACACATGACGAACACTAATCCGAGTCTAATAGTTCTTATGGTCGTCTGACAAAACACCTTAGGGAAAAAAAGACAATTCCCAACCTAACAAATAATCAGAAACAAGATATAAAACAAATAATACATAAGATGCCATCATTCCGGCAATCAAACCAATAGGGAACAATAAAGTTCAACATTCATCATTCCACATTCTCTTCATTAATAAGAACTCAAGAAAACAAAATACAACTTTTAGAGGAGAAAGGAAAGATCAGATAGAGCTAATACGTAAGATGCCATCATCTCGGCGAATCAAACCAATAGGGAACAAAGAAAGTTCAATCATCATATCTATCTCTTTCTCCTCTTTTTAAATTCTCATCAAAAACACAACACATAAAAATCGATACTTTACCAAAAACAAGTCTAAATATTTAGAGCAAAACAGAGAATTTGAACTCCTTTAAACTCGTTGAGGGATAGAATAAACAGATGGAGCTTTATATATACAGAGATAAACCTAGGGTTTCTTTAGGGCTCCCTTCATCAAAAAGACGTAAATACCCATTTTGTTAAAATGGGCTCAACTAAGTCCAGAGTTTATGATGGGCCCAGGTAAGTCTGAGTGTGTAACAGTGAAGATACATTATGGGCCGCAATTGGCCCAATAGTTCTAAGAAGGTTTCATACAAAATCTTTCTTGTTAGTTATTTATTTCTGAAAGTATTATTTCTGAAAGTTTCTGAAAGGATTACATTGTAAGTCACTTTATCAAACTTAAATAACACTCTGAGTCACTTTTGACTCCTAACACACTTTCTCTTTGCTTTTTACACACATATGCACAGCTGTCAACATATTAATTTTTTATACTACCCTTCTTTCGATTGCACATCGTAACTATAATCTAACTAAGTTTCTTCTCTTATTCTTTTAGTTTCCAGATTTTACTCTTTTATATAACTGAAGAGAAAAACCAAAAGTTTCGACAGAGTGAAGCGGAGAGCCACTGCCGCAGCTGGTAGTGGTGTAAAATCATCTTGTGATTCATCTGTTCATGCATCTTCTACAGCTTATGTATATTCCAAATCCTCCACACAACACGAATCGTTGGATTTCATCTTCCCACGTTGCTAGATCTGAATGGATTTCTCGCTGACTTTTTACTTCTGCTGCAGTGAATCACTTAGTTTGACTTTCATTCAGCCGGAGAAAATCGAAAGCTTCAGAGTGTGAAGTTGATTTGCTGTCAAAATTAATATAACTCGACAGCCATGAGCTCAGTCCTCTGCTTGTATCTTCTCTCCTCAGAGATTCTCAGAAGAAAGCTTTGTCTCCCCTGAGAAACCAAGTCAATGGCTGAGGATTGGGATCTCTGCGCCGTCGTCAGAGGCTGCTCTGCCGTCAGCTCATCAGCAACCACCACAACCACCGTCTTCTCCACCAACATTTCATCTCGCACGAACCATGTATTCACCTTCGAACCAAGAAATAATACCGTCCTCTTCGGTGAGATTCGAGATCTGTACACGCCGTTCACACAACATGTACTTATGGATTTTGTTAATCAATGTCCATGTGGATAGTGAAAGAACATGTACATATGAATGCTATTTAGCCTTTACAAATGTTGAAACATCGAAATATGTGTGATAGCGCTAGAATGTTGTACAACTGAGAATTTTTTAAAGAGATTTGTGCATGTCATTCGGTTATTCAGTTATGATATTCATCGTTAGAACAATATACATAGGGGCGTACACGTGGACATCGTTAGAACAATGTACACGGGGATAGCAGCAAAACAATGTACATATGGACATACAACTCTTCTTTTAAAACAGGCACCAACACATGCTCTTACAAATAGTCTCTTAAAAGATGTATGAATACGACGACAATGATATTTTTCTTTATCGATTAACACTTAACAAAGGTGTACACCGTCTAGACATGTCTACATGTACACTGTCTAGACATGTCCACATGTACACTGCCGCGGTTCTTCTATGAACTATCGAGAAACTTCACTATATGAATTTGTGACGAAACGTAACTTCCTTCGACGGCTTTGCTAGCTCTGTTACCTTGGAGTTGGTGAATGCAGTGAAATCTTCATGTTTAAGCTGCGGTTGCTGAGTTTGGAGAGGGAGACGACCTCAATCGAAGCCTAAGATAACGGAGGTGGGAATAGGTGGAGAATGAAGTTTGTCTTCGGGATGGATGTAGTAATTGATGACCCAACGAACAGCTAAGGCTCTCTTTTCCGAGAGGTCAACGGCCACTCAGATTTTACGGCAGCCTCTGATGGTTAGTGTTCGAGAGCTCGACGGAAGTGATGAAGAAACCTCCACCTCACAGAGTCACTAAAATAATTTTTTTTATAAAAAATTTAACCGTAAAAAGATGAGGAGAAGTTACGGCAAAAAAAAACTATGTTAATATTTAATTCAGTTTGTTGATGCTTTCGGTTCCTCCATTTTAAAATAATTTAAAAATTAAAAATATTCAACTAAAACTAAAGAACAACCAACTACACATCTCGTTCACCTTTAGTTAAGGGCAATAGGATAAACAACCATTGAAAAACTACCTTAGTAGTAGAATGTGATCAGCTGTATTATAAAAAGTCAAAAAGTGACCTTTTATGTAAAAAACTCATTATTCGGTTTAAACTCTATTTACCCTCCCTCCTTGCGAAAGCTTTTTGCATCTGAGTTTGCTCTTGGTACAATGTTCTTTTGATTTTTCTTTTCGGGAGCTCGTAGAAAGTTGCTTTTAGTTTATAAAATCAGTTGTAAGTTATAGGCCTGGGCTCTGGGTTCTTCGGGTCGGGTTCGGGCCGGTTCCTTTCGGGTCCGGATCTTTTCGGGTCCGGATCTTTTCGGATCCTAAATATTTAGACCTAATAGGTACTTAGAAATTTTCGGTTCGGGTTCGGATCGGTTCTTCTCGGGTCCGGGTCGGTTCGGGTCTATAATTAAAATACCCATAAAATACCTGTAATTTTTCGGGTCCATATCGGGTCCGGATCGGGTTCGGGTATTTAGGATCTGAAAAAGACATGATATACCCAATTCCATCAATTTTAGTTGAATATTTGTCATATATATCTAAAATTTTACAAAACAACTTAAATGAAACTATTAATAATTAAAATAAAACATTTTAAAACTCTAAATTTTACATTTTAAAGCTTAATATTACTTTAAAAATGTTAAAAAATAATAACAAATGTTGTTAACAAAAGATATTTCAACTAAATCATAAAATAATATATATAAGATAGAACACAAAAACATCATAGTTTTAGATATACATGTTTTTAAGTCGGGTACAAATCGGTTCTTATCGGGTCGGGTCTATTCGGGTCGGTTCCTTTTCGGTTCCGGTTTTTCGGGTAAAAAAAATTTAGACCCAAAAGGTACTTGTAAATTTTCGGTCCGGTTCCGGATCGGATATTTTTGGGTCGGTTCCGGTTCGGATCTTCGGGTCCAGGTTAAAATGTCCAGGCCTGGTAAGTTAAGCTGACAAATAATTTTACTTTTATTTCTTGTTACTTGATTTGATATCTGTCTGTATGAGCCCACCACTTTTTAGGATGAGATTATACAAAGACTAAATACATAATCTCTTGAAAGATTAAGGAAATGAAATTCAACTGGTGAGTTAGTTTCTAACGTTAATTACTTTGTTGATGTATAGGAATTTCGATCGTGAAAACATTTCTAGACAATTCCGTTTGCATTTTTTTTTTTTTGAAGAATCATGTCCTCTAGGAACACCCTTGAGATCAGGTCAGTGGAAGTTACGTTTCTTCTTGGAGCTTAATCTTTTTCAGTCAACACTTATGAGTTGTTGATTATTAGAACATCATAAGATTGCCTTAGGATTTTCAAGCCTAATCTCACACCACATACTAATCCAATCATAATTAATTAGTGTTTCTGTAAAGGAGAAGATATAAAAATGTAGAACTATGAGTTTGTCTTGAATATTGATTCTTATTTTAAAGAAATATAAACATGTGGGTCATGTTGATTTGTGTAAACTAAGTGTTATGCATAATGTCCCATATCAATCTATATTTTAAAAGGAATTCAGCAACTTGTGTATGCATCACATTACATAAAGTCTTTTTCTTTCTATCAGACATTATCAAGTGTCTTTGTAATATATATAATATAAAGTTTTTTTTCTTTTTAGCCACATTTCTTCTATTTGTCGGGCTTAATTAATAGTCACACATATTTATTTATGTTATCTCCTTTTCCCCCACCCAACAAATCCAAAAGTATAGACTTAAATAGTTAAATTTATAGTTCATTGTTTTACATTATGAAATTTGGTAGTATGTCTTTGAAATTATAAACGAAAAAAATTAAACGTGGTTAGGAAGACGTAAATTCACATTTTCCATATTTGTATTTTAATACACTACTACGAGAAAACACAAGCTTAACGAGGAAATTAAACAAGGAAAAACAGTCCTCGTAAATTTACGTCGATTTTACGAGAAACTTACGTGGAAAAATAATGTCATCGTTATTTCCTCGTAAAGTAACGACAAAAGCGTTTCGTCGTAAAATCGATGTAATTTGACGTGTCTTTTACGAGGAAATACTATTTCCTCGTAAATACGACGTAAACTTCGCGTGTTATTTACGAGGAAATAATTTACGTGTATTTAGCGAGGAAATTTTGAATCCACCAACTTTGTAGGTGTTACACGTTTTTTTTTGCCACCTAATTAATTTTCGTCGTAAATTCATAGGAAAATTACAACTACCAGATTCGAAATTTCCTATAAATATGGATGTTTGAACATCATTTTAAACACACCAACAACAAAAAACGTGAAAGAAAAAAAATGGCTGGCTCCGGGACTATTTACGAGTTGCGGAAGTGGATGTATATGCATAGAGATGCTAACGGGAGAGTGACGAAAGAATACCTTGCGGG
>NC_027751.1:27630730-27631603 GCF_000695525.1 Brassica oleracea var. oleracea
TTGGAATGGAAATAAAGATGGGGTTTGAAATATATGAAGTAGAAAATAAAGAATATGGGGTTTGGGGTTTGGGGTTTGGAGTTTCGGTTTTTTGGGATTTAAACATTACACTCGTTAATTCCTCGTAAAGCGACGTCGAAATTACGACGCAGGCCTCGTTAATTCCACGTAAGACAGAATCGTCGTAAATGACTCGTAAGAAGATGAGGAAATAACGATGAAATAAAAAATAAAGAAAGCGACCCCAGTTAAATCCACGTAGGTCGAAATCGTCGTAAACACCTCGTAAAATAAATAAAGAACACGGGCCTCGTTAATTCCACGTAGGACGAAATCGTCGTAAATACCTCGTAGTGTAAAAACTAGAAAAAAAAGAAAAAGAAGAAAAATACCAGATTCACATGTGGCAAGACTTCCAGCAATTATAATATGTAAGTCTCACCCACATGAATTCTAATATCTTCTACTCTTCTTTTTTTTTCAAATATTTATAATTTGAATAGGATTTGATGAGGAGTGTGATTTGGGAGTTTGTGTGTGGTTTGAGAAGGAGAGTTGTGGGTATATTTATAGGAAAGCGCGGCTCGTTAATACCTCGTATATAAAAACGCGGGCCTTTGTAATTCGTCGCTATTTCCTCGTACAATTGCTCGCTATTTCGTCGTTACGTTACGAGGAATTTGCAACAATAATAAAATCGTCGTTAATACCTCGTATATAAAAACGCGGGCCTTTGTAATTCGTCGCTATTTCCTCGTACAATTGCTCGCTATTTCGTCGTTACGTTACGAGGAATTTGCAACAATAATAAAATCGTCGTTAATACCTCGTATATAAAAACGCGGGCCTTTGTAATTCCTCGCTACGCGGGCT
>NC_027751.1:27631745-27632623 GCF_000695525.1 Brassica oleracea var. oleracea
CTGATTCCTCTCTAATTTGGTTAGTTTAGGATAGATTAGGTGGTTAGTATAGGGAATTTAGATAGGTTTGCGGATTTTATGTTATTTAGTGTTGATTAGGTGGATAATGTTGGAAAATATATTGTTGATGTTAATTTTAAAAATTAAATTTTTTTCTCAGGTTCGAAAAGGAAAACTTACTGCTCATTGCAGAGAGATGTTCGGTGAGCCGGGTAGTCGTTTAGACCCATCTTTTTCAGCTCGCCTGGAGACTGTCCCCGAGACTCAGTACACTCAGAGAGTCTCTGGGTCTACTTCTTCTAGTGCACCATCGGCTCCTCATGTGCCTTCCCCGATGGCTCATTCGACGATGCCTCCTCCTGTGCCTCCTCCGATGCCCGCCGAGATTCATCCCGATTTGGTGGTGCCTCCGAGTGCTCCTTACTCACAGTACACTGTAGAGAACATTCTCCGTCTGCCAGGCAGAGAAGGTTTACCAGTCATCCGACCCTGACCGACCGGACGGAAATTTGTGGTATGTTGCATATTTTTTTTTAATTCGTTTAAATTTCTTTTATAACATTAAAAATAATTTATATTTTAAATTTGTATTTTCCAGGTGGGGGGTTGACGGATGTCTTGCATCGGACGTAACCGACACGATCAAAGGTTACTTCTTCATGGTACATCCGAACTGGAGTAAGACGCCTCACTACGTCAGAAATTTACGCTGTAAGTTTCTATTAATTAATTATATATACTTTAATTTTTTCATAATTTATATATATACTTTCTAAAAAACTAATTGTTAATTTATTTTTTCCAACAGCAAAAATATAATTGGGCCTTGGGGATCACTGAGAGGCTGAAGAAGAAGTTTAACGCGAAGGCGAAAGTTT
>NC_027751.1:27633687-27636249 GCF_000695525.1 Brassica oleracea var. oleracea
AAATACTTTCGTGGTAGTTACGTGTATTTTGCGAGGAAACACTTTCGAGGTATTTACGTGTAGTTTACGAGGAACACGTTTCGAGGTATTTACGAGGAAATATAACGACTTCCTTACGTGGAATATTTACGTGGTCTTTACGACGAAATGATGTACTTCGTATTTACGACGAAATATTTTCCTCGCTAAGTTACGACGAATTGGCGAGGAAATATGTGTTACGACGGATGAGTAACGAAAAAACGTGTTTTCTCACTAATTCGTCGTAAATCTTCTTTTATGACGAACTCACGAGGAAAACCGTCCTCGTTAAGCATATGTTTTCTTATAGTGATAGTAAGATGTATACATGTGTTAAGACATTTGCAAATACTTTAGATGGTAATCAACTCGAATTTTTATGAATATCATCGATAAATCTAAGTTTTGCTTTAGGATGAATTCGGAAAAAATAATAATTAAATGTAAAGAAAAAGAGGTATGGTGTTTTCGTAGAATCATCTTATTGGTTCGATGCAAGCTCTATGCAGGTAGGTCTATTTTTTTCTTAACACAACTTCATGTATGTCTATATAGTTGCTCAATTTTACTAACCAATATATATATAGCTTCTCATCTTTTCTTAGAAGTGTCTAATATTTGTATCTGATAGACCATATATATTAAATATATTTGTCTGTAGCTTCTAGAGCATCAGCACTGATAAAGCTCTTTCCATAAGTTTCTCAATAAATTAAAACTAAAATTTCAAAATAAATAAAAATTAAAATCAATCACAATATGGCACCCGCTTGGTTTACATCTCTCGAAGAAGAGATATTTTTGTTCTCTTTTTTCACTTTTTTCACTTTTTCTGTTTTTTTCAATTATTTTTTATTTTATTTATGGGAAGAACTTTGGTGAGGGACTAATGCTCATGCTCTTATCTCTTTTTAGCAGTATCTAATATATGTTTTCTAGACCAAATATAAATAGATAAATACTCCTGCATAAAGTTGAATTTGTTCTACTTCTACCCTAGCTTTGTTTGGTTGTCTTCTCCACTTGAGGTTAATTTAATGGTAAAAAGGAAAAAAGAAATTTGTTTTGTCTATATGTATACAAGGTGAATTAAAAGGTGAGATTAATGATTTGATGAAAAGTTGTTTAAAATCACTGATTGCTAGCTAAATGCCTAGTGGAGTGGGGTTATACATTTTTTACCAGAAACAAATATATACATTATAGTTTTCTCATCGATTATAGTTGATTACAATTCATCAGATTATTCTTCATATTTTACTAAAGGGAATTTCAGACTTGTAAATAATTCTTAACATGTTTTACAACGCACATTATGAATGATTTAAGCATGCAGCACAAATCATAATGATTTGTGATAATATCGTTGTTATGCTACTATTTAAATTGAAACCTGATACAATATTATATATGGTTGGAAACAACTTAGGCTATCGTAGCACATTTCGCATACTAAGCCTCAACGAACAATTACGTACTCGTAAGGAACACTGATATCGCTTACAAATTGCAATATGCAAAATAATTAATATTTAATATGTAATATTTTAGGTGTGTTAGACGGGTGAAGCTGATCCATCTGATTCTGATCTAAATTTTCATTTGTATCGAACTTATTTTGGTTCGCTTGTGGAGTGAAAGTGTTTAGAGTTGGTTCAAGTCTTGTCCAATTAGGGTCGGAAATTTTACAAAAAAACCTTGCAGAAAATTTTGTCTTTATGAACAACACAAAATCAATACTCCTAGTTTCTCAAACTACTACACTATCAATTTTTGATTTGCTTCTAATTAACCCCTCATTAACATTTAGCATGATATTAAATCTGGAATCAGACAAACTTTTAATAATCAGACAAAAATGTAGCATATATATATAAGGCCAGGAAAGACAACTATGTAAGTTTGTAACTAGAAGATGAATATATATATATATTGCTTTTCCATTTTCCACACTTTTAATAATCATAGTTGTTTTTTTTTTCTCCAAATTCGGCCTATATATAGACCAACTGACCAACATCCCTTATATATTAATAGGTTTTTTTTGCAGAATTGACCTACAACTTAAAGTTAAACACAAAACTAACTTCCCATTTTTTTGGAAATTGGTTTTGCCCTATTCACCCCACAAGTTCATATAATTCACGAAAATGTCCTCAATTTTTTTTCTTTCGAAAATGATATTTTTACTCTCTCACCCTCATCATCTTCAAGTAATTACAAGATTGTCATTGTCATCAATACCCCAACAACCATGAACAACCAATTTGAAGATCTTAATGCTCCCAAAATCGAGGTACCCTTCTTCCTTTTCCATTCTTGTGAACTAAACACAACATATCTCTCACTTTCTCTCCACAATGAGCTAAAAAAACCCAAGCTTTTGATTCTACATTTTTTTTATGGTTCATAGAGTCCTAGAAGCTAACGATTCTGGGTGGGTCACTTTCGTTTGAGATTCTGTGTGCTTGGAGAAGCCTTATGTGTGCTAAGGAAGTTATCTCACCAATTTAAGGTATGAAATCGAGTTTTTTTCCAGAT
>NC_027751.1:27636318-27636468 GCF_000695525.1 Brassica oleracea var. oleracea
AATCATACCCAGACGACTTACAATTCAGTCATCCGCCCGACGACTTAAATGTAAGTCGTCCAGGATTTTATTCCAAGATTCTAGTCAAACCTCGTAAATCCTGGACGACTTACATGTAAGTCGTCTGACGGACGACTGAATTGTAAGCCA
>NC_027751.1:27636679-27636971 GCF_000695525.1 Brassica oleracea var. oleracea
TAGCTTTTTTGGAGTTTTTTTTTAACCAAACAAAAGTAGATGACTTATTTTTCAGTCGTCTGAAATAACATAATTCAAAGTCAATTGCAAAAATAACCTCTGCGTTGACCAGACGACGTATAGTTTAGTCGTCAGGAGTACTTAGATTGAAGTTGTCCGCTTTGATCTTTAATAAACTTTCGTTTTCTTTGTTCTAAGTTTGCTAATGTGTTTTATTTTGACTTTTCCGATGATGCGTCAATTACATGCAGTGTATGCAGAATGGTTGTTGAAAGATGGATGTTGGAATTTT
>NC_027751.1:27637052-27637593 GCF_000695525.1 Brassica oleracea var. oleracea
GCTCAAGAAGATTATAACCTGGACATGAACACAGAGTCTATGGAGTTAACCTATTCATTACAACAGATGACTCCAGACCTTCCCCCTATTCATGTTACAAGTGATAGACATGTTTGGCATGACACTTGATTACACCACTTCATACAGAGCATTGTTATATGCGCAAAAAATGGTGAGAGGATCAGCGGAAGACGGACTACTGAAGTTTATTATTTCATTGATTTGTAAATGTGTAAACACATTGTTAGCACATGTATTACATCTTGGGAAACATTATTACTGATTTTACAAAAAATTCACAGCTAAAAGAGTAGACATGCAATTCACAAAACAGACCTTAAACAAAACTATTATAGATCATTCCTCTACAAATACAAGCTTGGACTCCACTTGATATGGAAGAAGACTTTGTCAGAAGACTTCTAGGAAGTCCAGACGACTTCCAGGAAGTCGTCTGGAAGACTTCCTGGGAGTCGTCTGGAAGACTTCCTGGAAGTCGTCTAGTGCATTATATTTTAGACGACTAACAGGTAAGTCGTCC
>NC_027751.1:27637823-27643358 GCF_000695525.1 Brassica oleracea var. oleracea
AGTACCATCTGATTAAAAACCTGCAAAAAAATATAGATTAATAAGAAAGACATGAGACAAAAATTCATATAAAATTTGGTGTTTTCAAGTCAAAGAGATTAGAGTGGGTTTGGAGAGTTTTAGTTTGAGAAAAAAGTAAGAACTTTATACAACAATAAGTTAGCAAATGAAGAAAAATCAGACATAAAAACTTACCAAAACACTCATATCTATTATGAAAGGGAGACTTCGTCAGAAGACTTCCATGAAGTCCAGACGACTTCCAACAAGTCCAGACGACTGAAATGGAAGTCGTCTGGAAGACTTCCTGGAAGTCGTCTAGTGCAATATATTTTAGACGACTAACATGTAAGTCGTCCCAGTAGTCTTCCAGATCTGAAAATCTTGTATATCAAATCCAGATCTGAAAAACCTGCATATCCAAAAACGTTCAAATGACTTAAAAACAGAGAAAATGAGTGGAAGATTAGATAAATCTACCTTTATAGAACACACAAAAATACACATCTAAAATAAATAGATCTACCTTTAAATGAGTGGAAGATGAGTACCATCTGATTAAAAACCTGCAAAAAAATATAGATTAATAAGAAAGACATGAGACAAAAATTCATATAAAATTTGGTGTTTTCAAGTCAAAGAGATTAGAGAGAGGTTGAAGAGTTTTAGAGTGATGAACATTACATTTTTGTTGCAGCCATTTGAGAGAAAAAGAGAGAATGTGTAAATTTTTCTTTATATAGGGAGACAAAAAAATCTAATTAGGTTAAATATTTTTGATTCAGACGACTTCCTAGACGACTTACTTGTAAGTCTTCCAGAACACTTTAATATTTTAGCGGGAAATTAAAATATTTTTAGTGAGAAACTAAAATAGAAGACTTCCCAGACGACTTACAAGTAAGTCGTCTTGTTTAAATTATTTAAGCGGAAAAATATTTTTTTTTTAAATTTTAGGCGGGAATATTTGGACGACTTACATGTAAGTCGTCTGTTTTAATTTCTTCACCAAACGACTGAAATGTAAGTCGTCTAGACCCTAAACATAACCCCTAAACTTAATTAACTAACTAAACACTTCATAAAATCAAATTAAACTTCAAAAGTGTTTACTATACACAAAAATAAACATGTTTAGATAAAAAATTAATTTTTCAAAAAAACATTCAAGCTTTCCAAAATCTAACCCTAAGTATACATACAATACTACAACATATGTTGCCAAACCCTAGACCAAAGAATACCATGATTCACTACCTACACTCATCTATGTTGAAAACAATTCAATTTTGTTATGTTTTAATTTATATCAATTAAAATTGTTTATAATTACATGATTTTAATTTTTCGCTTATCAAAATATATTTTTTTAAAATTTATATATTATTTTTAAGATCAGCTACACCAGAAGACTTACTTTGAAGTCGTCCAGACGACTTCCAACATCTCAGACGACTCAGACGACTTACTAGGGTTATATTCGTAAAACTGGCTTCTGTTTTTTTGTTTGATCACAAGGGGCTGGGCTGTAATTTCACAAGGCTTTTAGGTTAGTTTTGCATTTGATTCAAGTTTGAGTATAGGTTTCGGGTTAAAATCAAGTTGCAGATTAGTTTTGGCAAATTTTCCTATATTAATTGAGGAGGATTACTTACGATGATTCTCAGAATCCTTATAAAAATAGTTTGGTCATCTAAATATATTTTTTATTTTTTTTTTTTTTTTTAATTAAAAATTTTTTTTTTTTTTTTTTTTTTTTTTTTGTCACGGGCGGTCTCCGGAATTCCAGAGGACTCGAATCCAGGTGCCTTGGGATCCAGTTCACTCTAGTGTTACCACTAGGCTATTCTGTCCCGGCATATATATATATTATACATTTTATTAAATTAACTATTAAATTGATTAGAAGTCCATAAAATAATATTCTACATTCTTTACTTAAATAAAAGCAACGAATTTACCTAATATGATTAACAAATATATGACAAATAATGATTTTGAATAGTAAAGATTTGATAAGATCCGGAAAGGAAAAGTCTCAAGAATGTATGCGATCTCTAGAGAATCTCTCTGGCTCATTCCGGTAACGGATGGTCCGGCACTCCTTTTTCAAAACTCTGGCCGTAACGGTCAGCTCTTTTCAAAATCAAAGCCGTAACGCCCGTCCTTACGCTCAACCCACAAATAAATCGAACAATGATGTTCGTCAAATCTCAACTCAAATCAAGGAGATCGAGAGTTTCAGATGCATATCAAATCTTCTCCGCCAAAATTCAAAACCTTTTGGATTAAGCTTGGATATGGAAAGGCTCGTGGAATGGAACCTTCTGATTTCAACTATCAAATCAGCTACGAATCTGGATATGGAAGGTTTGACTAAAACCAGAGGATTTCTAGGAAAACAGAGAATCTACGATTGGAAAGAAACACAATCTTCGAATCCACCGACTGCGATGCTTTGTATTAATCAAAGATTCCTGATGGAAAGAAACGCAATCACGCTCCATATTCTGTCAACACAGTTTACGCCTTCTTATCATTATCATCATAAACCGACGGAGATTTTCACTCAATCACAGAGATCTGGAGATTTATTGATGAATAGGTACCTCCGCTCTATAAATTGGAGCACAAAGGAGACTCAATCTCACCATTCTCTCTCTCGCAGCAAACTGTTCATCTTTCAGCAAAAATGTCTCGTCCTTTTGAACGTGCGGTACCAAAGAGGAACTTTGCTCTGAACCTCGAGCCCATTGTCATTGACCCTTTTGACAACTCCGATCTCCTTGCTGCTTACAACCTAACTCTGGCAGGGCGTGTTTTGAACACCAACTTGCAGGCACACAGAGTCACGGCGCTTCTTGCCCTATGCCCCAAGCTTGGTAACTCGAAGGGCGTGTCCAAGGAGCTGAAGTGGGAAGAGGAATGTTTCACTTCCGCTTCAACACATAAGAAGATCTCCACGCAGTGTTGGAGAAAAGACCATATTTCTTTGATCAATGGATGTTCCCACTGGAGCGCTGGGTTCCAAGTGTCAGATCAGACTTTCCATCGACGATGGTCTTCACGGTCTTCATCGACGGGATCCCTTACCACTACCTCAAGGAACAGACAGTGAAAGGCATTGGTGGTAAGATCGGCGAACTCATTTCATGGAAGGTGAAACCAGCCAAAGTCAGAGTCTCGGTGGAGTGCGACAAACCTCTGCAATTCGAGAGAAGTGTGCAATTCTCGGCTACTGGAGACGAAGTAGCAGTATCGTTCACTTACGACAAACTGCAGAAATGGTGCTTCATCTGCAGCAGGATGTCTCATGATGGGAAGTGGGGCCCTGAGCTGGAGAAAGAAAGAGCTCACGCTGCCAAACATGGTTATAAGGACAGGAATTTGAGACAACAAGATGTGCTGAGAGGCAAACTAAGCCCATACAACTGAAATGGGAAAGTGCCAATGCATCAGCATACCGCGAAGCCCCAGTCAGTCGCAGGCTCTTCGCTGAGAAAGAAGCTTCCCCAAAGACCAAATAGGGTAGATCCTACGACAAGCCAGCTGCAGAGTCGACGAAGGCGTGGGTGGTGAAATCGTTTGGTGAGAAGCCGGCGGAGCTTGATAGGGAAACAGAACGTAGAAACCCCAAAGGAGCTAAAGAAGATAACCCCAAGAAGAGTAACTTTAAAACGGCTTCTTGGTATCGTGATCCCAGCGTGGAGGTTAAGAAAGCGGCATCAGATCCAGGGAAAACTACATCCAGGAAATCGCTCTCTAATGATAAGCGTACATCGAAACTTGCGGCGCAAGGGAAGGAAACTTCGTCTGTTAGCAGTCAGGCTCTGATGAATCCCACAGATGTGGAGGAGGTTATATCACCACTAAAAGATTTAATGAAGAACAAGAGAGATGAGACCATTGGAGACGATCGTGGTGGAAGAAGAGGTAAGCCGGTCAAGAGCTGTCTCGGCCCCCGTACGGAAGCAATGAAGAAGACGACCAGGAGCCCTTTCCGCACTTCCAACCCAAGGAAGAGACAAGCTCTGTCTTATGATGAGTCGCCAAAGAAGCGAGTGTATGACAATCGTGACCATGAATCACGCCCACTTCCTCCAGTGGTGGGTCCGGCTAACAGAAAGAAGAAGGAGGAACCAAAAAAGCTGGTGGTTGATGAGATCCCACCGGCCAACCTAATATGATCCTAAGCTGGAATTGCTGGGGGAACCAAAATTCGCACTGTCGATTTACGTTTAAATTAGGAAACTAGAAAACCCTAATTTCCCAGAGGTCCCGGATCTCTGCGAGAGCCAACAGCAAGTGACCAAATAAATGCGAAAATCATGAAAAGATAACAAACGATTTTAGAGAAAACAATAGATCTTATTTCGAGTCCGCGTGAGAGCGTTTCGATCATTACAAGAGATCATAAAAGCTTTGGCCACAAAGGCTGTCAGCGAGTTACCTAGTTCTAGCGGCCTAAAAGCTCAAACCTAGTTGACTCGCAGCTCGATAACTAAAGACAAAGAAAATACAGAAAAGGTTATTGATTGATTTCGGACTGAACCTTATGAAAGGCTGCCTACGTACCCCTTTCGAGGATCAAGCCGAACGTAGTTCAAGAGTGAACCAAGAGATCGAACTGCTTGTGCACGTTCGTCTGGTAATCGGGTGCCAGTCATGGAAACAGAGCATGTCGAGAATAATGCCTCAGATTTTCTAAGTGTCGAGAGTTCTGAGTCTAAAAAGTTATCCCCCGCGGAAACTTGACATTTATCTTTCCTTGCGAACCAAGCATAAACCGTCCTACGGTTTATGGGCTTTTGGTTAAGAAATCGTAAGTCGGTTTCGAGTCACGTCTTAGGTCTCTTTGGGCCGTTGTTTGACTCGAAACGTTTATTACGGCTTCTTTCGATAAAAATGAACTTTCCGCGGTTTTTATCGTAAAGTTCGATTGATGACTTCAAATGACGAGAAACATGAAATGGGTTGGCTACGGTCTTCAGAAGATAGCATTAAAGAGTAGACGAGAATGCATGGATTCATGTCGTATCGATTTTTAAGAAAGCACGGTCGCTACGTAACGACCGAGTCGTGTGCGTGCTCGGTCGCTACGTAGCGACCGAGCCATGTACGTAGCGACCGAGCTTCGGGGAGAGCTCCATCGCTACGTAGCGACCAGCTTTTGCGCTGGTTGCTACGTGGCAACCTTGTTCGCGTCTTTCTCCGATTTTTCGTGAATGTGTTTTCTCCGCAAGATTCTTCGTAAAAATAAATCTTTTTTTAAGATTTATTTTTCGTAAAAACATTCATGCTAATTTTTATGGACTTTCAGACATTGATTCCGTCGTGACCGATTTTGACCCCAACAGTTAGCCCCCCAGCTCGTTAGAACCATGAGGTTCTAACGTGAGGTTTTAGCGAGTGGCTTGGCAAGTTAGGTGAGTTAGGCGGAATTATTGGTCGAAAAGGTCCGTGGTAAGTGGTCTTCTCGCTCTTATAAAAGTAGAACGCGATAAGATTGGGGCTGCGCCTTATTACTGCTACCTA
>NC_027751.1:27647480-27648852 GCF_000695525.1 Brassica oleracea var. oleracea
TACCGTGCTTTGTGTGGTGTTGGCCTTCCGAGATTTCTTTCGTGTCTATTTGAGGATGTTCTGTATAGCTATAGGAGCTCTCTTACGAGTTTTCCTTACATGCCGCATTTTACGAGTAAAACACAGCGGGCTTAAAGTGAATCGTAGTATATGGAACTTGGTCGATTTGTGACAAGTGGAACCTTTCCGTTAACTGTTTGGTTGTTAGGACTGAGTTATGTTATGACGAATTTACCGTATGACTGACGAATTTACCGTATGATTCCCGTTTTTGGGTGGTACTATAATTGTTTGTGTAATCGTTACTTGGCGTTTCAAGACAAATTCCGAATTACCGCCGTCAAGTTATTGGAGCGGTGGTTGCTCAATTGTTTTGGCTTTTTTTAAAGGGTGTGTTCATCTTTATTGCCAAGGACGTTGTTGCCAAAGGATTAGACCATGACATTTTCGTGCTGTCAATAAGGTCAAGTCGGTTAGAATCGTCCTTAAAGGGGATGCTGTAACCTAGTTCGGCTTCGAAGGAAAGACGTAATTGGGCGAGTGACGAATGGCGTTTATCGAGATTGATAGGCCGAGTATGCCCATGGTGGTAGAAAACGTTTTTCCACTTTAGGGTTAATTTATACGATGAAAGTTTCGTATAATGTTTCCTTTATTCGTATGGAAGTTGTTTCCTTTGTTTCCGAGGGAGAAAAATTCTAAGAAGCTCGATACAGGGCCCGTGCGGAGTCAGTTGCGGGGTGATTTTTCGGACGTGACCAAGCGGAATGATAGCGGATGCCAGTGAGTCGCGGGGCTAAAGAATGAGATCTTTTAGTTCGTGGTGCGAGGAAGTAAAGTTTATATTGGTCGTCCAATGTCGGATCATACAGCTTGTTTTTTTGCTATAAGGAAAGTACTTTTTCGTAAAACCTGTTACGTTTACTTTCGAAAGTTACTTCGTATGACATGATATGCTTATACGAAGGATTTTTTTGCGTAAGTAACGGGCGACCGGTTTTTACGAATTCATTAAATTGACGCGACATATGGAGATGTCAAAATAACGATGTTTCCGCAGATTTTTGAGAAACGTTTTCGCTTTTGTTTTTATTCTTCGGTGAAAGTTTCTCTGAGTCACTCATGGAGTTTTACCAAAGGTTATTTCACCGAGATCTAGCCGCGAAACATTTTTGCAGGTTACTTGAATGAATCAGTTAAACATTGATAGACTTAGTCGACGAGCGGGGAGGATGTGTTCTCTTTGTCGTATTTTCTGTTACTTTTGTTCTTGATTTTGCTTTGTCGCAAATGTTTTTGATGTTTTTCCGTGAGTCGGTTGGTTCAACGGAAAATGAGAGTGATGCTTTGATGCCTGAAGATTTCTCGTATA
>NC_027751.1:27648985-27650511 GCF_000695525.1 Brassica oleracea var. oleracea
GTTTTCTTGATCTTGACGAGACATTGCATTGTTTGAATATGTTGTTGAAATATGAGAGTATACGAGTATAGTATACGCACCTACTCCGTCCCTTTTTTCTCGGGGAATAGAATGATTCGACAGTCCGAGTCGGCTTGAAGACGACGCTTGGGTTTGAAGATGACGCTTGGACTGTGATTTGGTTGTTTCCAGGTTGAAGACTTGGAATATGTCGGTTCCGAGAGAATTGCCAGAAACAAATCGGTTTTAAGATGACGTTCATGTCTCTAGTTTTTTCTCTCCTTAGGAAGCGAGCTTGATATGTGTGGCGATCGTTTCTCGATTTTTGGAGAATTTAGATCGGTTTCCAAGATCTGGACAAACAGTTATGGGACAATATATCGAGACAGGAAAAATCACCTAAGACTTAGTTCGCTAGACTATCCACCTAGGTTTTACGTTCCCTAAAGTTCTATGGCAGTCTCAAAGGCGTTTTTATTTCTTAGTAATTTCCTACGAAAACTCCAAGTCTGATTTCAAAAATTTCAAGTCGCAAATACCTTAGTTCTCTCGAAGATGCAGTTTTGCCTCTTCTGAGTTTTGCTTGCTCATTTTCCCCTTCCTCTTCTCTATGTAGCGAGTGGAGGTCTGACAGGTCGCTACGTAGCGAGTGGAAGCAAACCAAGAAGAGTCCTTGTTTTCATCGTAAAATCTCAACGGAAACTCCGATTGAGTCGAAACGAAAAGCGTTTCGATGAGGATTCAAAAGAGAACGCAAAGGAGGAACCTTTTTAGGCCTGACAGGTCGCTACATAGCGAGTGGAGAGTTGGCTTGAGCTCGGTCGCTACGTAGTAACCGAGCTGTGTGCGTGCTCGGTCGCTACGTAGCGACCGAGCTGTGTGCGTGCTCCGTCGCTACGCAGCAACCGAGCTGTGTGCATTCTCAATAGCTACGCAGCGACCGATCTGTGTGCATGCTCGGTCGCAACGTCGCGACTGAGCTGTGTGTGTGCTCGTAGCGACCGAGCTGTGTGCGTTCTCGGTCGCTACGTCGCGACCGAGCTGTGTGCATGCTCGGTCGCTACGTAGCGACCGAGCTTGGCTTGAGCTTCGTCGCTACGTAGCAACCGAGCCATGTTCTTGCTCGGTCGCTACGTAGCTACCGAGCTGTGTAATCGATTTGTTGCGCTTCCTTTTTCCGCGATTAACCTAGGGGTTTTCTGGCGACTGAGATGTGTAATCAATTTGTTGCGCTTCCTTTTTCCGCGATTAGCCTAGGGGTTTTCTGCGGTTTTTGGGTGAACAAGTTTTACCCTTCCGAAATATTTTCGGAAAACATGTTTTGGTAAAACCCTTACGCATTGAGATTTCTTTTGTTCGGTAATGAGCCAAACTTACGGGATTTTTATAAGATTTATCGTTTCCCTTTATGTTTAAAAAGAGAAATCGCGAGCCCGTTTCATTGTACTTCCTGTGGCGAAAAGTCGCAACAAGGTTTTCGATTTTCTCAAGAACTGTGGCGTTTGCATAGGCGTTGGCCATAGGCG
>NC_027751.1:27651188-27662487 GCF_000695525.1 Brassica oleracea var. oleracea
ACTCCTTATATACTCGCTCCTAGGTCGGTTTACGCTTTTTCCTCTTCTGCCCTTAAGCCGTCATAACTTAAAAATGGAGATATTCCATTTTTCCTGATCTTTCTAATTATATTCGAATACTTCGAGCTTCGGGGAGGGCTCGGTCGCTACGTAGCGACCGAGCTGTGTACGTGCTCAATCGCAACGTAGCGACCGAGCTCTTTTGGTTAAGAAATCGTAAGTGGGTTTCGAGTCACGTCTTAGGTCTCTTTGGACCGTTGTTTGACTTGAAACGTTTATTACGGCTTCTTTCGATAAAAACGAACTTTCCGCTGTTTTTATCGTATAGTTCGATTGATGACTTCAAATGACGAGAAACATGAAACAGGTTCGCTACGGTCTTCGGGAGATTGCATTAAAGAGTATACGAGAATGCATGGATTCATGTTGTATCGATTTTAAAGAAAGCACGGTCGCTACGTAGCGACCGAGCTTTGAGGAGAGCTCGGTCGTTACGTAGCGACTGAGCTTCGGGGAGAGCTCGGTCGCTACGTAGCGATCGAGCTTCGGTGAGAGCTTGGTCGCTACGTAGTGACCGAGCCGTGTACGTGCTCGGTCGCTACGTAGCGACCAGCTTTTGCGCTGGTTGCTACGCGGCAACCTTGTTCGCGTCTTTCTCCTATTTTTCGTGAATGTGTTTTCTTCGCAAGATTCTAAGATTTATTTTTCGTAAAAACGTTCATGCCGATTTTTACGGACTTTCAGACAATGATTCCGTCGTGACCGATTTTGACCCCGACAATTGCCTAGGAGCTGGTATTTTTTTGGCAATTCGTCACCTGCGGGAGATCCGTCAAAAGTTCTTTCTTGATGGAAACTAAAAATAAGAGAGATTATCTACAAAAACTCCAAGTTGAATTTGGTTATGATTTTCTTTTTACTGTTGAGCCTATTGGCCTTATTGGCGGTTTAGCCCTTTTTGCTTTGCCTGAGTTTAATGTTCAAGTTTTATCTTCCA
The DNA here is from genome assembly GCF_000695525.1 of Brassica oleracea var. oleracea. Classification (NCBI taxonomy): domain Eukaryota; kingdom Viridiplantae; phylum Streptophyta; class Magnoliopsida; order Brassicales; family Brassicaceae; genus Brassica; species Brassica oleracea. The sequence continues at coordinate 27,652,186 of NC_027751.1, forward strand.
ATAATAGAGTCATTGATGTGTCAGCAACAATTGATGGCAATAAAGTTTTTATCTCTTTCATTTCTGGAGATCCTGTCATAAATCAAAGACATCTTGTATGGGAGCAATTAACTAAAATTAGTACTTCATGCTCAAATGCGTGGTTCATGGTTGGGGACTTTAATGAAATCAATGGCAACCACGAGAAATCAGGAGGTCGTATCCGAAGTGAGAATTCTTTTATAGACTTTTGACTTATGCAGCAAAACTGTGGGATGATTGTGCTTCCTTACTCTGGAAACTGCATGTCTTGGGTAGGAAGAAGGCATAACTTATTAGATGCCGACTTGACCGAGCGATGGGGAATGCAGAATGGTTCAGCCTTTTTTCAAACTCATCGAGTCAATATCTCCGCTTCATGGGATCGGATCACAGACCTATTATCACTCATCTCTCCAACTGCAAGAAAAAAGGTTGGAAAAAATTTCGCTTTGATAAGTGTTGGACATCCAAATATGGATTTGAAAACATAGTGCAAGAAGGATGGACAAATTTCAAGAGCAATGATGATATACCTCTCCATGATCGGATAAAAAAATGACGTTCAACCATTGCTCGATGGCGCAGAGAGGAGAACTATAATACACAAAAAATCCTTGAGGAACTCAAAGATAAGCTAGTCAGAAGTCAAGTGGATCAGTCTCTCGGCCGATGAAGTCTCTTCGATACAAATTCAGCTCCAAAAGGCATATGAAGAAGAAGAAGCTTTCTGGCATCAAAAAAGTTGAAATCTTTGGTTCAATAAAGGCAATCGTAATACGAAATTCTACCACGCTACAACCAAACATCGACATGCAAGAAACCATATCAATGGTTTGAATGATAGCAGAGGAGTCTGGTGCGAGAACGAGAGAAAAGTAAAAACAATCACAGTGGACTATTTTAGTGATCTTTTCTCATCCTCTACGACTGCGGATGTTGAAGTATCTCTAAAACATATGGAAAGTACTATCTCTCGAGAAATGAATGAGAGCCTATGTAGAGATATAACTCCAGCCGAAATTAAAAAATCAATTTTTTCTATCCACCTAGAGAAAGCTCCAGGACCAGACGGAATGACAGCTCTCTTTTATCAGAAATACTCGAGAACTATTGGCCCTCAGGTGATCGAAATGGTACTAGAATTCTTCAATTCAGACTCTTTTGATCCTCAGCTCAATGAGACAAATATTTGCTAATCCCAAAAACTGAGCGACCAAGAGATATGACTAATTTCCGACCGATCAGCCTCTGTAATGTGTGCTACAAGATTATATCTAAAATACTATGTCAGAGGCTGCGAAGATATTTGCCTAACATTATTTCAGAAACTCAATATGCCTTTGTGGCAGGACATGCCATTACGGATAACATCCTTCTAGCCCAAGAAGCCTTCCACGCCCTGCGAACTAATAATAAATGCAAGAACGAGTTCATAGCCATTAAAACAGACATGAGCAAAGCTTATGACAGGGTGGAATGGGACTCCTTAGAAGCTATGATGAGGAAAATGGGATTCAGGGAAAAATGGATCCATTGGATAATGAGATGTGTCAGAACAGTTTCCTATAGTGTACTGATAAATGGAAACCCCACAGGCAACATAACCCCCTCTAGAGAATTACGGCAGGGTGACCCACTCTCACCATATCTCTTCATTCTCTGTACAGAAGTCCTTATAGCTAATATAAGAACAGCTGAAAACTCAGGACAGATTATTGGCCTCAAAGTGGCTCAAGCAAGTCCTCCGATATCTCATCTCCTCTTCGCAGATGACAGTCTTTTCTTCTGTAAAGCAGTCCCAGAGCAATGCAACAGCCTACTCAATGCTCTAAACACTTATGGGACTGGCTCGGTACAAAGAATTAATTTCGAGAAATCAGCTATCACGTTCGGTAAAAAAGTGCCTCAAGAAAATATGGAAAATTTGAAGAATATTTTAGGCATCACAACGGAAAGCGGCAATGGAAAATATTTAGGCATACCAGAGCAACTCCAAGGCTCTAAAACCCAGGCCTTTGCCTACGTCCAAAACAATCTTCACCAGAAAGTTAATGGATGGACGGCAAAATATCTCTCCAGAGCCGGCAAAGAAGTTATGATCAAATCTGTTGCATCAGTCATTCCGACATTCCCAATGTCGTGCTATCTCCTCCCTAAAAGATTATGTAAAAAGATATCTAGTGCTACATCTAGTTTTTGGTGGGGCTCTGTCCCTAATTCAAAAGGTATGCATTGGATAGCATGGGACAAACTCTGCCTCCCTAAGAAGGAAGGATGGATTGGGTTCCGATCACTCGAAGAGTTCAATATAGCCTTATTGGCTAAACAACTTTGGCGATTGGAACAAAACCCAAATTCTTTACTTACAAGAGTCCTTAAAGGAAGGTATTTCCGAAATTCACATCCGTTCAAAGCACCAAAAGCCTCAAGACCATCTTATGGTTGGAGAAGCATATGGCTGCAAAAGACCTTGTCACCAAAGGTCTGAGACGTACAATAGGAACAGGAGAAGACACTTTTGTTTGGCAAGACCCGTGGATACCAGATGAGACCGCCAGGCATCCTACGACATCCCAGGGCTATGATCCAAATCTTAGAGTGTCTGACCTAATTAACCCTGTGAAAAAAGAGTGGGACACCACCAAACTAAGGAACCTACTCCACGCCAACGATATACCGTTGGTTCGAAGTTTAAATCTCAGTAGGAATCCCATTCGGGACGGATATTGTTGGAACCTAACAGTTTCTGGAAAATATTCAGTCAAGTCAGGTTATATGCTTGCAAGATCAAAACCAGATTAGGATACTGAATTTAGAAATCAGCTACCTTCCCTCAATCCACTCAAGGAAAAAATCTGGAAAGTCAAAACCGGGAAAACATTATGCCATTTCTTATGGCAGATTTTATCAGGGGCAATCTCAGTCTATAAAAGAATTTTCAAAAGACATATTGGCAACGATCCCAGCTGTCCCAGATGTGGCCATGCGGAGGAAACGATTAATCATACGATTTTTACATGTCCTCCCACTATGCAATGCTGGGCTCTCTCAACGATTCCATCGGCTCCGGGAGTTTTCCCATCAGAAAATCTCTACACCAATATAGACTACCTCCTCTCGAGAACCAATTCGGGTGGAAATATGGCGGATTTAACCAGGGTTTTCCCATGGATTATTTGGTATATTTGGAAAGCCCGGAATGAAAAGTTGTTTAATGGACGAGAGTTCTCACCTTTGGAAACAATTGATCTGGCAACATGAGAATGCAATGCATGGTTTCTGGCCAATGAGGAGATCGACCCAGGTGAAAGCATCATAGAACGCATACCTGAAACCCCTATTGAAGTACCTAAGTTCATATGTAGAGTGGATGGATCGTGGAAAAATGATGAAACTACGAGTGGAGTAGGATGGATCTTACAGCTACAAGACGGTTCGATAGATATTTTCGGACTCCAAGGCTGCCATAAGCAACTCTCGCCACTCCACACTGAACTAAAAAATTTGGTATGGGCTCTGAAATGTTTATCTTGCCACCAGCGTTACTGCATTTACTTTGTTACTGACTCCCAAGAGTTAGTCAAAATGATCGCTACACCTGATGATTGGCCAGCCTTTGCAGCTGAACTTAACGAGTTTAAAACTCTATGGACGTCCTACCAAGGCGGACAAGTGGTCTATAAGGACAGATCCAGTAACACCAAATTAGACTTCCTGGCAAGAAAAGCTCGAACAAGGAAGCGTGTTTTCTCATATGTTAACACGTGTGTGCCACACTGGATTGACACTCGCAACTCGGCCTTTGCCGATTCGTACTAAGATTTATCTTTGTATCTCATCGTGAAAAAAAAAGAATAATAAAGATTTGATAATAGTTTTTGTATCCTCCATCATTTTCGTTTAATTTATATTATTAAAAAAATGAAAAAATCACATTACCAATTTAATAAAAAAATCTAATTTGTTTTCTTATATGTTATATTTTGAATTTTTTTTAAACAACTATAAATTACTAAAATTGTTAAAAGTCTTACAATAAAAATTTTGCGAACAATGGTCTTACATTTATTTTGTTATAAGAAGATACAAATGATCATAAAATCATATGAATATGAAGTATTATTTAATAGATATTCAGATTATATATATATATATATATTAATATTATTTAAATTAAACTATATTCCATATCAAATTGGATCCAACTTTGTGATTTTGTGTTAATATATGTACATATTAAGATATAGGTGATGTAAATAAGATAAACCAAAACCATTTTGAACAGATAAATAGTAAATAATTCTTTTTTTTTTGGAAAGATCAGAGCACACTTTATCCTTCTATATCACATTATTATTAGTCTGAATGTTTTTATGTAATTAAAAAAACGAACAACAGAAAGACAAACATAATATACATAATATGACATTCAAAATTTATACATGCGTTAAGCAAGAAAAAGCTTTACGCAAGCGATTTTAAGTTTGTAAAGAGTAACTATTGTAATTATATAAATTTAAATTTCATTCCGCGCAAGGTGCGGGTTGTGACCTAGTATATATATATATATATTATTTATTAAGTAGCATTGTGGTGAGCATAATACTTAAAGTTTGAACTCACCGCAGTTAGGTATCATTGATTTAAGCCTCTATTGTTTCAAATGTTACTTTATGTGTTTTTTAGTTATGTTTCTAGAAGTGATAATAACATTACATAAAAATAAAAATGTCTTATTCAACCCAATGTCTCTTTTATCTAAAGTTATTTTGCAAAGTACAAGCACACCTTTAAGTAATAATATATATTTTTTTCAAATTTTCTTGTTAAATGCTTAGGTTTATAATTTTCAAATATTTTTGAGTTATTTGGGATGATACGGTTGGTGATTTTTACGTAAATATATTCATCTATTAAAATTCTTTTGAGTTTCTCGTTTTGTACTTTTTTACTGAATTATATATATATATATATATATATATATATATATATATATTTTAAAGGATGTAACACGAGAACTTTCTAGGAAGTCATCCATTCTAATATTACTCTCGCCTAAACACGCTTCACTGAGGAGTTCCGATGAAATCCGGTGCATTAATTATTTTGTTAGTGAATATTACTTTTATTCATTTTGTTGTTTTTTCCCAAAGGAGAAATTTTGTTACGCGTCTTTATATATACAGTTTGGAAGGTATACAGTGAAATCTCTATAAATTAATAATGTTGGGACTACACCAAAACTATAATTTTTTTATTAATTTATAAAGATATTAATTTATCGATATACTAATTGAACCAAAAAACTCAATTTGAGACTATAATATTATATTATTTTATAGAAATTTTTAGTGTATATTAATTTATAGAGTATTAATTTAAACAGGTTATACCGTATATAGATTGCATTGATTGTTTCACGCCAAAAAAAAATGATTATCACTATTTATCTTTTAAAAGACAACTTTGTTTGTCACTACTCTCGCTAACTTATTTGATTATAGTAAACCATTCCCTTATATTGTGGTTTAGACTTTGAATTATTGCCTTTTCCTCAAAGTACAATTTTTTATTCTTTTTGTAACAACGTCAAAGTACATATTTAGACCCCCTTTTTAACTGAGTTTTAGATTAATATTTTTTTAAGAAAATGTTAAAGACCATGACGAAAAAAGTTGAAACAAAATATTTCTGTTATTTGTAATGTCGATAGTAGAAAAAAAAACATGCATCTACAACAAATTTTGTAGATGTTGAAACTTGAATAACCTTTATTCATAACTAGATTTTATTACATACTCGACAATTCATTGGACCACGTTGATTTAAACTAAACTTATTTTTATTAGTGTATATATAACATTATAGGATTGCAAATTGACTAAATTTGGGATAGAAATTAAGGGCAAAGCACTGATTTTGACATAATAAAGTATTTAACAATTAAGATTGATCTGAGCCGGTTTTACTCCTCGGACGTACAAGTAACCGGTGAAAAAGAGAGATAGTGAGATGACGTTGACAACATCATGTATGACTAGGCCTGGGACTTTTATCCGAGATCCGGATTCGATCCGAGATTCGATCCGGATCCGATCCGAAAATCCGGATATCCGGAGGGGCCGAATCCGGATCCGGATAGTAAAATGTTGGATCCGTCAAAACCGGATCCGGATCCGGATATCTTAATTTTTTAGTCCGGATATCCGGATCCGTAGGTTTTATTAATAAATATTTCAAAAATAGTAATACTTATATATATAAATTAATTTTATTTAATATATTTTCATTTTTATAATAGTATATATAAATTTTATGTAAATTTTGTAATATTATACATAGAAATAATTAAAAACATTATATATATATATTTTTTAAATTATTGTTAATATTTTATATATATTAATATTATTTTTTATTTATATTAAGGGTCCAAATCCGGATCTGGATATCCGCCGGATATTACAATTTTTACAAGGATATCCGACACCCGGATCCGGATACGGATAGTAAAATTATGGATCCGCCGGATAAGAATCCGGATCCGGATACCTTTAAATTGCTCGGATATCCGATCCGTCCCAGGCCTATGTATGACCATTATTTACCACGAACTATAATCTTATGAGAGAAGATACATCTTTCACGTCACCAACTTAATAATCGCATATGCTTTATTGTGTTTAATAGGGTCAATTTGCCCAATAGCTAAAATTTGAAGTGAAATTAAGAGAATAACATTGATTTTGACATAATTGGGTAAGTAACATTTAAGGTCTATTTGATCTGGTAATACCCTTGGTTGGTGCAAGTAACCGGTGAAAGATAGAAGATTAGATGATGTAAAAAAATTGAGGTATGTCTAATATTTAAATCACATCTGAGAGAATATAAGGAACCACGTCACATATTTATGACCACATACATATGCTTCAGTGTTCTATTCCACATCATCGAAATAATACAGATTTCTAACCTCACTCACATATTCTAATACTAAACATTATCCCAACTCTAACCCCTATATACTAAACATTATCCAAATCCCACCCCAACCCCTTAATACTAAACCCTAAACCCTAATCAATAAACCCTAAACTCAAATACAAACTCTAAATCCAAATATAAATTCTAAACCCAAATAGAATGGAACCAAATAAATAACATGGTATATATTGGTAAAATTATGAAATGTCTATAATTTCGTAGAAGAAGTTGATGTTGACCCCAAATATACCTCCTCATCTTCTAAATATATCGCATTACACAATAGGAATAGAAAAAACACAATACATATTATTTTACATTTCTATTCTATATGCGAATGGAATAGAACAAAATAAACAAAACTGTTCATCTTCTCCGATTAACTTAGGTCATTCACGGCGACAAAATATAAGTATATCTGGCGACATCAATGGAGATAGTACATATAACCGCATCAGAGAGACGGATTTGGTTGTTGATACAGTAGCGATCGAGCGGAACACGCGTTCGGTCGCTGCGTAGCGACCCTTTTTGAGCTCTTGTCCGATGTCTTGTGTTTCCTCCGCAAAGCTTTTCGTAAGAAAGAATCTATTTCAAAAAAGTATTTGTCGAAGAAGGTTTTTCGTTTTCTTCTTCGGACGTTTTGAATGTTAACTTCATCGTAACCGTTTTTGACCCCAACAAGAACATGGATAGAATACGCCAAGTCTGGTCGAGTTGCAGCTAAGTATACTAGTCGGCCAACGAGTCGTCGATAACGGCCTGGGTCAGGAAAAGGTGAACCATTGGCCAAGGCGAGACCGTGTTTTTGATCTATGGGAAAACCAGCCGGCTTGCACCCTAACATTCCAACTTCAGTTAGGACGTCACTGCAATATTTTCGTTGACATATATAGAAGCCATCAGTGTTGCGAGCCACTTCGAGTCCAAGAAAGTATTTGAGATGGCCAAGGTCTTTCATTCGAAAACACGAGGAGAGATAAGACTTGAACTCAGTGATAGACGATGTCGAGTTCCAGAGATGATGAGATCGTCAACGTATACAAGAACACAAAGAGTAATGCCACCTTTAGTAGATACGAAGAACGAGTAATCACTTCGTGATTGCGTAAAACCAATTGCACGGAGAGCCATGGTTAGTTTAGCGAACCAACAATGTGGTGCTTATCGTAAACCGTAGAGAGATTTGCGTAGTCGACAAACCCTTGTATCTGAATCTGATCGAAAGCCGGGCGAGAGTTTCATATATACTTCTTCGTCGAGATCACCATGCAGAAAAGCGTTATGAACATCCATCTGATGTACTTCATAATCTTGTTTAGCAGCAATATCAAGAAATATACGGACCGTTGTCATCTTCGCGATGGGTGCAAACGTCTCTTCGTAGTCAATACCTTTTATTTGGTTGTTTCCTAAAACGACCAGACGAGATTTGTGACGTTCAAGTGTGCCGTCTGCTTTGAGTTTGATTCGATACACCCATTTACATCCTAGTGCGACCTTGCCCGGAGGCAATTCGACTAAGTCCCATGTATGGTTAAGCTCTAAAGCATCAATCTCGTGTCTCATTGATTGCTTCCAAACATCATATTGCATAGTTCTTTGTAGGATCTCGGCTCAATAGCTGTAGACAGGGCCGTTAAGAAGCTACAATGGGATGTAGAAAAATGAGCACATGTATAATAGTCAGTGAGAGGGTAGACCATACCTGAGGATGCCGACGGAGGACAGGTTGCGAGAGAAGTGAGAGAGACTGCATTAATGACGAAGTCGGTGAGGCGTGTGGAAGGTTTCTTTGCCCTTAAACCGCGGCCTAGTTCGGTAGTTTGTTCATTAGTAGAGGTTGACGTAGAAGGTAGCATGTCCGTTGCTGTATTGTCGATAATAGTCGTGTCAGTTGTCGATGGTGTAGTAGTCGGAGAGTCAATCGTTGTAGTCGTCGGTATCGAAGTATCCTCCTCGATATAGTTATTGGTCGTCGAGCTGATCAAAGGGATGAATGTTGTTTATTTGGTCGCAGCGGGTGGTGGGTTGTGATAAGGGAATACGTTCTCTTGGAACAAGATATCTCGTGAGGTAAAGGTTTCTTCTTTTGTCGAGATCGTATAATCGCCATCCTATATTTCCATATGTATAGCCTAAAAATATGCATCTTCGACTTCTAGAAGCAAATTTATCTCCTCCATGATTCTGATTGTGTGCGTAGCATAAGCATCCAAAGACACGAAGTTGATCAAAGGCAGGTCGTTGTTTTTAAAGCATCTCATAAGGCGTTTTGTCATTGAGAAGCTTGGATGGGGTTCGATTGATCATGTAGAAGGCGGTTAAGGCACATTTGTGGGAACCGAAATTCGCACTGTCGATTTCCATTTAAATAAGGAAAGTAGGAAAACCCTAATTTCCCAGAGGTCTCAGATATCTGCTAATACCACACGCCAAGCAATCAGAACACGAAACGAGAACAGTAATGAAATAAGAAATCGAAAAAGAGAGCAAGATAGTTCTTATCCCGAATCTGCATTTGAGCGTTTACAACAAGGTAAGTGCCTGGGCTACGAGAGTTGTCGGCGAGATTCCTAGTTCTAAAACCCTAAGACGGCAAAAACCTAATTGAGTCGAATAACAAAAACGGAAAATTGCCTAAAATTGCTCTAAGTGCTAAGTTTGCTGTGAAAAGTCCTCTCCCATGCCTCTCGCCTAGGACTCCTTATATACTGGCTCCAAGGTCGGTTTACGCTTTTCCCCTTCTGCCCTTAAGACGCCATAGCATAAAAATGGAGATATTCCATTATTTCCGATCTTCGTAATTATCTTCAAAATTTCGTATTTATCCGCGGAAACTTAATATTTATCTTTTTTTGCGAACCAAGCGTAAACCGTCATGCGGCTTACGGGATGTTGGTTAAGAAATCCTAAGTTGGGCTTCGAGTCATGTCTTAGGTCCCTTTGGGCCGTCTTCCGACTCGAAGCGTTTGTTACGGCTTCTTTCGATAAAGAACGAACTTTCCGCGGTTTTTACGGTAAAGTTTGATCGATAACTTAGAATGGCGGGGAATCGTGAAATGGGTTCGCTATGGTCTTCGGGAGATAGCATCGAAGGGTAAACGAGAACGCATGGACTAATGTCATATCGATGTTTCGGAAGAGCTCGGTTGCTACGTAGCGACCGAACTTTGGTTCGAGCTCTGTCGCTACGTAGCGACCGAGCGGAATGGGCATTTGGTCGCTATGTAGCGAATGAGCTTTGGCTCGAACTCGGTCGCTACGTAGCGACCAAACGGAGCACGCGCTTGG
>NC_027751.1:27662548-27664469 GCF_000695525.1 Brassica oleracea var. oleracea
TACGTAGCGACCGAGCTTTGGCTCGAGCTCGGTCGCTACGTAGCGACTGAGCTCCGGCTCGAGCGAGCGCTTGGTCGCTACATAGCGACCGAGCAGAATGGACGTTCGGTCGCTATGTAACGACTGAGCCTTGGCTCGAACTCGGACGCTACGTAGCGACCGAGTGGAGCACGTGTTCGGTCGCTGCGTAACGATCCTTTTCGGGCTTTTGTCCGATGACTCGCGTTTCCTTCATAAAATTGTTGTATACTATTTATTATGTATATGTGGAATTAGTAAAATAATTACCATATAATGTATGTAATTGCGAAATGTATATATGGAATTAATTTTTTTCAAACACACATATGTATAATAAATTAGAAAAAAGAAAAGAATACTAAAAGCTAGGTTTATTATTTATTTTTGTCATAATTTTTAGCTAGAATTTGATTTTGGAAATGTATTAATTAAAGAGGAAAAGACAAAAAAATCTAAAAGGTAGGTTAATTAATAACTTCAGTGGCATGCCATTGTAAATAAGTTGAAAAAATAAGAGTTAATTTATTTTTGTACTTCTCTTTTAATAATATAGATAAATAAGCATTATACAAAAGTATTCGCTTTAATTAGTTACTCTTTCTTAATTTTGTCTACAAAGATTCATAGTTCTCTTTTAAAAATTACTAGATTCCTTTTCCGCGATACGCGCGGATAGTATCTTATAAATTTTAAATTTAATTTCTTAAAAAAATATTTAAATTTTAATTTACATTATTTTATACCAAAAATCACAAATATGGCTAAGAATTAGTTGATTTTATTTGTGATTTTTTGACAATATTAAATTGATTGATTTATTGCTCATAGTTAACAGATTTGTTTGATTGGTTTTCAGTTCATAGTAATGTATAGTATTATATTTGGTGAGTGTATATATGTTGTGTTGTTCCAATATTTGAGTTTTCATGTTAAAACAATACTATTCAAATTCATGACTTTTAACGATTAAATGTATGTTTTGTTGTTTTCTCTTGTATACGTCCAAATTTTATTATTTTTAATTGAAAATTTTGTTTATTGATCATAGGCATATTAATATAAATTTTTTTATCTCGGAATTTTAAAGCATTTGTTTTTGTATGCTGACATTTTTTTCATATTTTCATTACCTAGTTATACAAATAATACGTACGTGTGTTTTTTAGAAGAAGTCTTGATCCCGCAAACTTGAGCAATACTCTTCATCATGTCAGCTCATCCATGTTTTCCAATAACCTTAGATTCATTAGATGCCTCGTTAGAACCCTTTACGTATCCACAGATGGTTTTGCCTATTAATTATATAAAAGAGATTACATTGGACTGAAAATGGTGACTGATAATAAACCAGCTAACAGATATGTTTATTTGTGTTCGTGCAAATCTTACCTAAAAAGTAAGGTGCAATTTTATTGGTTGTGTACAAAATATGTCTTGAAATCGTAACAGAACTATCTTATCTATTAAAATCAAAACAAAAGAGTAAAGCTTCAATTCTTTAATACACACAACCTAATTACATATATGATTGATGCCTTGAGTTAGACTCATACGAAGAAACACCACGTCATAAATCTGCGTAGAAGCTTGATTTGCTTTGACGGGGATTTGTCAGTGAACATAAGTCCAAGTGTAATTCTTTCTTAATTTTCCCCAACGTTCTCTCTTCAATTTTCATATTCTCATCAACCACTCTCTGTCTCTAAGTTATCCGACCATAAACTATTATTTACTCAACATACCTCCTTTCTGGATCTTCGTGTTCCTCACCAGGTTTTAGATTTGTAATCCTTTCCAAGATAAACAATCCAAAGTTAAATATATATGTAGATGATAACACAAACAAAAACACACATAACTTGAAATTTTGTATTTTATATTTTCGAAGAAAGAGCCATTA
>NC_027751.1:27664519-27669334 GCF_000695525.1 Brassica oleracea var. oleracea
TGATCATCATCGATAACAAAACACTACTTGCATTCAGATCAAATATAATCTCAGGCAATTGTTCGAATAGATAAAAAATACCTTATCAGATCAAATATAATCTGAGGCCATAGATAAAACATACTTTCTACAACTCCTATAACCACTCCTAATCTTCTTCTCCATGACGAAGCCAATGAAGAATTGAGCGTAAGTCTATAATATTTTCTCCACCGGTCGATGCTGTAACCAAAGCGATCAAGTTACTGCTAAAAAGCTTACCAAATTCTTGTGTCTTAGCTTAAAAACACACGCCTTTTCTCTTTTGAAACCATCTTTATATAAACCTAACCTGTCCCGTTTCTTAACGTTCCTCTGTAGTCTGTAGATATCTGCTCCATTGCTCTTCCTCACAATTTTCTGTTCCCAGAACTCATTTGACACTGCATCGAGCATAGGCGGATGTGAATTTGAGGCTTCTCCGGCATGTTCGTGGTAAGCAATCATGTCTTTTTGAGAGATAACCATCCTAAGCAACAGCAAAACGTAGATGTCATAAGAAGATTAGAAACTTACGAACCTTTGATTCCTATCAGTTTTAGAGACTCCATCTATCTTTAAATCAAGCTTAAGTAGGTGTCTTTATCTATTTAAGAAATGAGAATCTGAACGTAGAGTTAATCATGGTTTAAATGGAGGAAAAAGATAAGTGAGTACCTACTACACGTTTTACTGAATTTTCGGTAGAACTCGCCAGCAGGGAACTCTAAGAATGTAGTGGGATAAGAGAACATGAGAGAGCCGATGTGGATGATGATCATTAAAGAAATCGACTGTCACGTACTTGGTTTCGATAAGGATGTCTCCTTTGGAATTATTGCAAGCTTCCCAGAAATAGATTAGCCTAAACATCAACTGGTCCTACTGAAACAAAAGTGGAGAATGGCTTGTATTGCACGGTGGCAACTGCCGTTTGATTTACCATAGTGCTGGGATGCGTTTGCTGAGGAAGAAATTGTTGGGTTGGGATATATTTATATAGTCTCAATAGGGAAAGGAGAGAGATGGGATGCGTTTCATTTAAGGAGGGATCTTCAAGAGGCATTGATATCATTGAGTAAGAGGGGGGGATGTGGAGAGTTACACGCCGATTTGTCTGGAGGATAGCTTTGATTCATCATTGTTGCTGCCGCAGGCGTTATACAGAGGAGATGGGAAGACGATGAGTTTTGGAGGATCTGTAGATGCCGTGACAACTTAGGTTAGAGGAAAAGGAAAAAATAAAACAAACTGGTCATTAAAATTAATGGACCTATTACGTAGTACAGATTCGTGGCCCAACAGCTTAACATCGTTGATGACATGGACAAATGATTGGTTATGAATATTTTGTCCTATGTAGCACATCTAGAATTGCTTCAATTTAGTTCATTTTATATAGTAGAGATTTAAATGTTAGTGTACCAGTATAAAACCATGTTTGTTGAGTTGAACGAAATCCAAATATGGCTGATGCAGGGCTACACTAATTGACTCCATATTAAGACTGCAATCTAAAGAGATGTGAGGGTTGAAAACCTTCGCGATATGTGAAGAAAATATCAAAGTTTGAAGAGTATAAATATGGTATAAAAGTTATAATTTATATTATTCACACAGTTATTATGCAAACTTTTAAAGTAGATATTTGCCTGATCAATCGAATATTACTTTCTAGTTTTTTGCTTTTTCAAGTTTGATTCGCGAATTACTTAACATTTCTCACTTAAACTGACAACAAATGACTAAGAAATACAATTGTAAATGGTTATTAGCTGAATCAGAATAGTAATAATACTAATAAAGAAACATTAATAAAACCGAGCGAAGAAGAATAGAGAAGGCGAAATGGAATGTTGCGCGAGAACAAGAAATGTTGTCTGCTTAACCATATAATGCTGACAAATGGAAGAGGACTTAATCAGGTTTATGTTCTGTCTAGTGGTTTCCTTAGTTTAACATATATAAATTTAAACAAAGTTACGTACATAAGGATCAAAGGAAAAAAAAACAATAGTCCTTTCGTTACACCAAGAATCCTCACTTGTCACGACACGTTTATATACAATTATACAGACAACAAAATATTAATCAAACTAGGTCAAGACGGGATCAACATTATATATATATTATTTTATGTATTAAATATTTTTACATATTATGAAATAATAAATATATATTAAATAATTAAAAATCAGTAACTATTAAATATATAATTAAATTGGTGCGAACATATAAATCAATTTTATTAGTCCAAAAAATATTTTTTTTATATTTGATAGGGTATGTTATTAAATTTAAATGATACTAACATAGATAATATATTTTAGTATATTTTTAATATTAATTTCTATTAAATGATAATTTTTACTCATATAGTTTTTTTTGATCATTTGTATCTTTTATAGAAAAAAATTTAAATTACTGATAACAAAATTTTCATTGTGGGATTAATAGTTTTAGTAATTTATAATTAAAAAAAATAAGTTGTCAATGATCGTTCAAAACTTTTATCAAAAAAATTGTTCAAAGTAAATTTTGAAACTAAAATACTGTATTTTATATGGTTTATAGTTTAATTTAAAACGATATATATATTAATCTTAATAATTAATTAAATTAGACTTTTTACTTATATAATTTTTGTAATCATTTGTATTTTGTCTTAACAAAAATTTTAAACCATGGATCATAAAATTTGAATGTGAGACTTTTGACAGTTTTAGTAATTTATAGCCGTTCGTAAAAATTCAAAATATAACATACACATAAAAATCTAAATTTTTATTATATGGTTATTGTGGTTGTTTAATTTATTTAATAGTTTAAAATTAAACAAATATGATAGAAGATACACTACTTTTATCAAATCTTTATTATTCAAAATCATTAATTGAAATATACTCTTTAGCCACATTAGGCAATTCCGTAAATTTTATTTAAGGAAATAATAAAGTACATTAATGATGAATTTAATGTTAGTTTAATAAAAACTTATTATATAATTAGATGGACCAACATATATATTTCTCTAATGATTCTAAGAATCATTGTAGTGATGACATGTGACTACAAAAAGAAGTGTAATGCTTCTCAAATAATATATAGGGGATATGCAGATTTCTTTCCCTTTAAGTAGTTTAATTTTATCTCTTTACAAAATTTCTATAATTGTAATTTATCATTAATTTTTGTTTATTTAATTCATATGTAAAATTTTGAATCATTAAAATCCTACAGAATATTGTACCAAAACCAAAACCGTATTACTGTCGACTACGAACAACCTATATAAAGAGACCCAAATCCTAGAAAAGTGATCGACTATCTAATACTTCAACTATAGAATTAGGCGACTAGAACTAAGGTTCATAATACTAATTGTTGTAGTCATGGCTTTACAGATCAGTAAAATACTTCATTTGTTCATCTTTCCTGCTCGTCTAATGACTTTTTTTTTCTCGTTTTCGTATAAAACGGAATAAATCAAAAACCGATAATATATAAACTAAATCAAACCGAAATAGATATAGTTTAATAAGGTTGCTAACTTTTTTAAACCGAAATACAGGAAAAAAAAACAAACCAAAACCGGACGGAAATCCGGATTGAACAACCCTAGTTTATGCTTATCTTGCGGATTAAGTATATTTCCTGGTTCATAGCGCACTCCGCCCTGAGCGCGTCCTTACAACGGAGAGTCTCTTTCTCCGAGTCAGCAGCCACCCAACGAGCATCTTGGATCTTGCACTCATACTGCACTCAGTTGCTGTTCACCCAACCCAAATGCTGTTATGAAAATTACAATCAGTCCCGCAGAATAACACAAACAGACGGTTTCATAGACTAAATCGTGGGGACAACTCACCAACGCATAAGACCGGCAAAGCCCCTTGTAGGAGTCATTTTTTGTAAACATATCCTCCGAAAAGCTAAGATCCCTGCCAAGGCAAACCTCACGATAACAATGCACATAAGCTTTTCCATCGTTAGGCAAGGACGTATAACAGGGAAACTCGAAAGACATGGCATATGCGTCCTTCCAAGAAGAATAAGACGTGCCAGCTCGAAGGTTTAGCCCGTCATCCGTCTGAGATCGCTTTAACCCGATCAGATCCCGCTGCCCAGACCCCAGAGTTGAACACTTCATAAGGTCTATCTCAAGAACCCACCGTTGGCTTTTGTCAAAAGAAGAAGAAGCACTCGAAGGCCTCAGAGAATTTCTTAATTGTTGACATGAAGCAGAAGTAAGCTGCAAGACTTGAGAAGTAAGCTGCAAGACTTGAGAAGAAAGCTGCCAGACTTGAGAAGTAAGTTACCAGACTTGAGAAGTAAGTTACCAGACTTGAGAATTAAGCTAGAGACTTATAAGGTTTTATAAGGATTTATAAAGCTTTATAAGGATTACTATACTGGAGTATTTTATTGAAGAAAAGAAGAAGAGAGAACAAGACCGTTGAAGATATTTAAAAATTTTTAAAACAATGAATATTTTATTATATTGTGTACTGAGGTAACTTGCATTTAAATACTTGTACCCAGATCAACAATTAAATCAAAGAAACTATTATCTCCTTCTCTCTCTTACATTTTGAGATCTACTTTCTCTCTCTATGTTCTTCATGTTCTTCATTTCCCAAAAATAAACTCTCAATAATTCTCTCATTCTAACATGGTATCAGAGCATTAAGCTCCTGAACCTCACAAAAGCTTCCGTAAATTTCTTTCTTTCTCAGATTATCTTCAAAATCTGTTGGATACATCCTTTTATCCACTGGTCCAAAGGTCTTTCAAAAG
>NC_027751.1:27669630-27671467 GCF_000695525.1 Brassica oleracea var. oleracea
GGAACCTTAGGTTGTTTGATAGGGAATCTACTGCCTTGTATATGCCTCAGTTTACATCAAACTTGCAATCTGTGAGAAAGACTACTATTGATCTGAGTTGTCAGGTTGTATTCAGACCAGATGAGGTTGAATTTCAAGACTTAAAGACAGGCCAAGTGATTGGAAAGGGGCACGTTCACAATGAACTCTATCTTCTTCAGAAGAGAGATCAGAGATGTCTAGACCATCTACTTCTCAGTGTTTGGCTAGTACATCCAGCGGGGTTGATAGCACACTATGGCATGCTAGGTTGGGACATCCTCATACAAGAGCCCTAAACTTGATGCTTCCAGGTGTGGTCTTCAAGAATGATGATTGTGAAGCTTGCATATTGGGGAAGCATTGTAGAACAGTCTTCCCACAGTCTAGCACCATCTATGAAAGATGTTTTGACCTAGTTCACTCTGATGTATGGACTGCTCCATGTGTGTCCAGGGATAACCACAAATACTTTGTCACCTTCATTGATGAGAAATCCAAATACATTTGGGTGACACTGATTCCGTCTAAGGACAGGGTGTTGGATGCTTTCAAGAATTTCCAGACCCATATCTGCAACCATTTCAATGCCAAGCTGAAAATCCTAAGGTCAGATAATGGTGGAGAGTATACAAGTCATGCATTCAAGAAATATCTTGCTCAACATGGGATTACTCACCAGACAAGCTGTCCTTACACTCCTCAACAGAATGGAGTTGCTGAGAGGAAGAACATACATTTGATGGAGGTAGCAAGATCAATGATGTTCCACACGAATGTTCCAAAACGATTCTGGAGTGATGTTGTGATGTCTGCTACTTATCTGATCAATAGAACTCTAACTAAAGTCCTCAACGACATGTCTCGTTTTGAGGTCCTAAACAAGACAAAACCATCTTTGGACCACTTGCGTGTGTTTAGATGCCTCTGTTTTGTGATGATACCTGGGGAGCTGAGGAACAAGCTTGATGCTAAAAGCTCAAAAGCTATGTTCATTGGTTACTCTTCAACTCAGAAGGGGTATAAGTGCTATGATCCAGAGTCAAGAAGGGTTCTTGTCTCAAGGGATGTGAAGTTTGTAGAATCTAGAGGCTATTATGATGGAAAGAGTTGGGATGAGCTCAAAGATCTTTCTCAATCAGCCTCAGATAGAGCAAACAACCTTAGGAGAGTAATGGAGAGCCTGAGAATCAGTATGCCTTCTTTACCAAGGGTGGAACCTGTCCCTGAAAATATACCATCTACTGCAGCTGATAGTGTTGAGAGCACTCATCCTGATCATGAGGGGGGCAGTAGAAATGTTGAGCAGTCTACACAAGCTCAACCTGAAGAGAACTCAATAGCTCATGATCAAGATGAGATGCCATCAGAATCAGATGTTGAGACTTAAGTAGAATCAGATGTTGAGACTCAAGTAGAGGCGCCAAGTGAAGGAAATGAAGCAGAACCTGAGCAGATACAACCTTTGAGAAGGAGTACAAGGATCAAGAAACCCTCACAGTGGATCAACACAAAAGTTTACTTCAATGCTGAAGTTGTAGCTCACCCAATAAGTGCAGTATGCTCCCTTGCTCAATATCCAGAAGATCATCGAGTCTTCATCAGTGAATTGGATCAGGAATACATTCCAAGAACATATGAAGAAGCTATGCAATACAAGGAGTGGAGAAAATCTGTTGGAGATGAGATGGGAGCCATGATCAAGAATGATACATGGTTTGAGACTGAACTTCCAAAAGGAAAGAAGGCAGTGACAAGCCGGCTTCTCTACACTATCAAGTATGGAGCCAATGGAAAACCAGAAAGAAAGAAGACAAGA